>NC_055980.1:4724378-4733130 GCF_018492685.1 Alosa sapidissima
ACGCTGTCGCCGACTCCTGGCTGTAACATTACACTCAGACGTGGAGTTCAAGACCCAGTCAGCCAGAGCAGACGGCCACTTGATAAATACCAGGGCAGGCCGTTTCTCTATTTCCGCACTTTAGCCCGCATTAAACCCAACACACACGTGTCAATCATTAGCCCAACAGTAGGGCTTGTGGGATTTGATATGGTCCTGTTCCAGGGTTCAATCGCCCTTCACAAGCACGCCGGCACTCTTATCAGGGGAGCCTGCAGCCTGGATCAACAGCAGGGTACAGCAGAGCACATACACACACGCACTGTGTACTCAGCTTCAGTAGTCCTCCTGATGCCCACTCCACACACACAGGATATGTGGGGAGAGGCAGTAAAATACACAACAAAAAAAATATAGGAATGCAAACACATGTGCACACACACACACACACACACACACACACACACACACACACACACACACACACACACACTTTGAGAGATAACAGTTGGCTTCCTGTCTCCACCCAGACACAGCAAACCAGTGATTAATCATGAGCTTGATCACGGGTCACTCCAACACCTTAATAAATGTCCAACCTAAATTCCCAGGCCCACATCTCTGTGTCCTACTGCTGAGCAGACAAGCGTGTACTGTTCCAGGATCAGGCCCTGGGCGAAGTACAGGCACCGCGCGAGACAGATGATTGAGCCATCCACACAGCAGTAAATCAGTAGGCAGATATCCAGATTTGAACATCATTTCCACATGCATACCCATTATTCATTTATTCGTCTGTCACACACACACACACTGATCACGGATCCTCATTAATTCCCTCCATCCGGCTCTGATTCTTGTGCCGTTTCACTCAGACTTACTGGGTACCCGTTTGTGTTCCCCATGATGAACCTGTGGTTCAGGAGGTCTGGAGCCTGCCGATATACACACACACACTGCTTTAAAACACGGCACAGAGACACACACAGAGAGACACACACAGACACACACACAGTTCTGTTTTCCAGCTGTCAAAAACTTCATGGAGGCCTTACCAAAGGAACTGCCCACAAGACAAACAGGTGTTTCTGTGAGCTATGGTAATCCGCTGAATAAACACTCACAACATGGCCTTAAGCACATGACAAATCAGAGACCAGATACTGTATGCACACACTCTCTGTGCAGTGTGTCTGTCTATCACACTAAATAAACAAGGAAGACTGTTCATCTCCGAGCCAAAAACACAAAGAGAGACAGAGGGAGACACACAAAGAACGAATAAGCGAGCGAGAGAGTGATTGTGATAGAGAGAGAGAATGAGTGAGAGGTACAAAAAAACATTCACTGTCTGAGTTACCTGCTGTTCTGTGAAGGGGCATTATTGTTTTGAATGATAGAGAGAAATAAGTATGTACGTAAACAAACAAACAAAGCAAGATAGAAAGAATGCAAGAAAGAAAGAAAGGAAGCAAGGAAGAAATGAAAAAAAAAAACAAAACAAAGGAGACTTTCATACCTGGGGAGTAGGTGGCTCAACTTTCCGTTTCTTCTTCTGGTTCTGTTTGTTGGTGCGAGGATACACGATGAGGGCCTCTTGCCATCTGCATAAACAAACACACACACACACACACAATGAATTTCTTCTTCTCCTGGACTGATGGCACTAGTGCCAGTGAGTGTGAGCGGCTCCACCAATCTGCTGCACCTCCACCTCCGTCTGCTTCCCTGGCATGCAGCTCCACTTCATGTGACGCCCTGCCACACAGCAGTGGGCCTCTAACGCCTACCGGACGTCAATGTGGCTCTCTGCAGCCTGTGGGTCAGCACGGTCCCTCTCCCTGGACTATGCGTGTGTGTGTGTGTGTGTGTGTGTGTGTGTGTGTGTGTGTGTGTGTGTGTGTGTGTGTGTGTATATACACACACATGGGCTTCACATCCTTGCTGGGGGAGTTATCAAATCCTCTAAGGTGTTTAGGGATGTGTGTTGGAGGGAGTTTCCGTGTGCGTCTTTGTTAGTCTGTGTGTGTGTGTGTGTAAGTGTAAGTGCATGTATAGTCCTGGGGATTACTCCACGGTCCAGCATTATAAGATTACAACACCAGACCTGCCTCTCTCTGGCACAATTGCCCTGGAGACAAGGCAAGGTGTGCGTGTGCGTGCCTGCTGGATCACTGTGGGAGCTGGCAAAGAGTAGCAATCTGAAAATACCAATACATCATGATTGTAGTGTGTGTGTGTGTGTGTGGTGGGACAGAGTGCACAAGCAGGATGAGGACAGGGCAGGATTCTAATGCTGCAGTACATCTGGAGACCACAGGGGGGCAGAGCAAGGCGACTCAGATGCACAGCACATGAAAGAGCGGATGAGAGAGCATTTAGAAGCAGCAGTTTGGATGCTTCAGTATAGAACTCTTATCAGACCTGCATGAGCATAAGCTAGACCAAATCTCATCAGCTTCAAAGTCACAGACAGAAAATCTAGTACCAGCCCTGAATACAAAGTAAATGATAAGGTATAGCTTAATGTAAACATGAATATCCTATTTCCAAGCTACACTCAAACACATGTAAACATTTTGCTTTTGCGACTAATTGAGGATTCCGCTCATAGGCCATTCGGTAAGCAAACAGAGGTCTGTGTCCAGATAGCAGCCACTCAAGAGGTGAGGTGACATGCTTGTTAATGCATCAGTGAGCAGGGGGTCTCTTCCCCAGCCATGCGGTCATCTGCTCACAGACTAATCATTTCCCTGCGGACTCCCACCAGGGGCCAGCTGCTGGTCCCTGTGAGGGGGGGGGGGGGGGGGGGGGGGCGAGCAGCCGGCCGCAATCAGCAGAATGCAGCTTATTTATAGCCCTCAAAACATAGGGGCCAAACCAAGAGGAACTTTCTCAGAACAACTACTGGCCACTGTAGGCCTTTTCACACAGAGATCCCGCTAAAAAAAGAGGAGACGTCTTTTTGGCGTCTTTTTGTGTCTGAAAGCGAGGTGAAAATTTGCCGGCCTGCTGATCTGTTCACATGATGCGGCATTTAGGGGAGCCAGGAGGCAGGATCAGCTATAGTAAATTAAATTGTGACGTGCAACAGGGGGCGTGTAGAGTGATAGTCGTAGGCCTTATTATGCGTGTGTGGGGCTTCAGATACAGCAGGTGGGTGTGATTTCAAAAACCATGGCGGGAGAACCGACTGCACTTTGGTTAGCTTGCATTTGCTTTGCTGTTGCTGTTAGAATGTTAGATTCTTGCGATAGATGTCTTCAGACAATAAAAAGTAATTTGGAAGGGAAATTAAAGAGAAGAGTTGCCCTTGCGTTCGCCGTGATTCCCCTTTAAAAATCAGAGGTTGACAGGCTACTGTGGCCTTGGTCAGTGGCGCCGCCAGCCGTAATCCTGTACGCACTGTGCGTACAATTTATTAATGAAAATCATTCAATATTACAACAATAAAAAATAGCTTGCGTATTGACTTATTGAAACATGCTTCGCGCACAAATGATAGCATAGGCAAAGAGAATGGACATCTCAACATAAGGATACATTAGAAGAAGATGATTGGTGTAAACTTTGTCACACAACGTGATAAGCAGTTTCTGGCGCTTAAAAACGCAACGTTCCATTCAGTCATAAATCATTTAAGCGTAGGCCTAGTGCTCGTCATGAAAAGAAAACAGCAGCTTAATATTTTTCAGATGTTTAACAGTAGGCCTAGGCGCACTGTTAGCAGTTATGCCGAAGGCAGTGAGATTATTAGGCATTGCATCCTGTCACTCTGTTTGGAACATCGCAGTTCGGGTTGATAAGATTCAGTTAATGCGAGTGATGGATCGTCTCAAAGTTTTGGGACAACCAAACAGCAGTGTAGGCAAAGCCAATCCTAATTGTTAGGTTTACCATAGCTGTCTTTTCTCTAGGCCTGGGCCTATCGGAAATCGCGACATAAGCACATTGGTTTCTTTTTTCTTTTCTATCTTGTTCGCTGTGTTGGGTAGTGAAGTGATAATGCATTTAAAGCAGTACATCATCATGTGAGCCAGAGCGATATGGCCAGCGCTGCTCTGTAGGTATTCTGCCCCACCCAAATTTGGCTGAACTACTTGCGAAGTAGCCTATTATCACAGACATCACATGTATCCACGAAAGAGCTTTTTCTCAGCTTTTAAAGGTCCACCACCCCCAGAGCCTCCCCCTCCCCCTTCCCCAGGGCCCCGACCCCCAGAGGATGGAGCACTCCCACGGACACCCCGGGCTGAGGAGAGTCCTGCTGGCCTCAGATGAGCTGCTGCAGCCCAGTGGCCCAGACGGATGGGAGTGCTGCTGCTGCAGGGCACAGTGAATGAGGGAGGGTCAATATCCATACACAGTGCAGAGCTAATAAGGCCTCTGAAGGCAAAGGTAGCAGCATTATTCTACTGTGTGTGTGTGCATGTGCTGTGTGTGTGTGTGTGTGGTGTGTGTGGGGGGGGACGCTGCAGCAATTGATTATTCTCTAGTTTGAACGAACTCGTTGCATTTTCGCTGACTGCCACTGGCTTGGGGAGATGCAGCTAATGCCAGTGCATAAGCAGCTTTGTGAGGCCGCACGCGCGCGCACACACACACACACACACACACCTCACCTGGACAGAGGACCTGTCCCAGCAGCCTTGAGGGGAAAACCCAGAGCATGGCAGGTTTTTTTTCCCCCAGTGCCTGTGTTTCCGCTTGTTATGTCAAATCTTTGGAAACAAAACAGCCATAACTAAAGATTACATAAAGCATGGCAGGGACCTCTGCATGCATGATGCCAGAGCTGCACACAAGCTCTCACTGAGGCTGAAAGTTTGAGCTGACCGTGAAGCGCCTGAGTGACCACATTATGGCACGAGTTATGAGTTATCTCTGAGGTGGTTTGTTCTCTCGTCATGCATAAAGTGATCGTAACACCTGGCTGCAACACTAATACCAATAACTCACTCCAACAATAGAAATCCAAACAAATGCTGTATTTCTGTGGAACTACACCAAACCTTGCCATAGAAACCACACGAGCACATCTGTCATCCTCGAGACACCAAAACAAAGCAAGTGGCCGTTCCTCCTTCTTGTCAGTCAGCGAAGTTAAATGAAAGTGCATGCAGAAGGACAGGATACTGTTGCTTTTTAAGATTGGGCCTCATCTACACACACACACACACACACACACCTGCGCAGAGCCGGACAGTAACAGAGTACATTTACTTGAGTACAGTACTTGAGTACAATTTTGAGGGATCTGTACTTTACTCGAGTATCATTTTTGGGGAGTACTCATGACTTTACTCAAGTACATTTGAATGGCAAATATTGTACTCTTTACTCCACTACATTTCTATCCATAACCGTGAGTACCTCAATTTGTTGTTTCCCTCTCAACGTGATTGGATGTGCAGGCGCCACTGATTGAGACAGCCTATCAGCAATCACCTTCAGCTTTCCGCCAAAGTCAACTCCATGGTTAGATTTAGATAAGAGACGAAACCATGGACGAAGACCTAGCAGGTCCATCCCGGGAATGTGCTATAGTCTGATAGTTTATGGCTTCAAGTGTTTTAATGACAAAATAACATGGTAAAAAAGATGAAAATGACTTGATTTTACTTTCAATTCCTTTATATTCTCCAAGGTATTAACATTAATATTTTTCATAACTCCATGTAGGACGTTTCTGTACATAAATGTAAGCACTGTAGCAGTAGTAATGCAATATTTAGAAAATGTACTCTTGATACTCAAGTACTTTTAAAAACAAGTACTTCAGTACTTTTACTTAAGTAGACATCTGACTGTTGTACTTTACTTGTACTTGAGTCAAATTTAGCAAAGGGTATCTGTACTTTTACTCAAGTAATGAAGCGGTGTACTCCGTCTGCCTCTGCACCTGCGCCTTCTGCATGTACTCACATTTAACTTTGAAGTAGATCGAACTGACAGTGAGTGTCTGTGTCTGTGTGCGTGTGGCTGTGCGTGTGCGTCTCACCCATTGATGATGTCTTTGCTCTCGGCGCGGATGTAGCTCTCCTTGTCAGGGGTGAGGATACACAGCGAGTACTTCTGGCCAGTGCGGCTCTCTCCATCTATCACATCACTGCACTGGTTCATGTTGATGGTGCCCTGAGCCAGAGTGCTGGGCTGTGGGGGGGTGCAGAGAGAGAGGACCGCGTTAGACACACACACACAGACACACACACACACACACACACACACACACACAGAGAGAGAGAGATAGAGAAACGGCACATTGCTCTCGCATACTCTCTGCAAAGTGTGCATCTCGTTCCAAAACAAGGATTGAAACCAACAGCGTGGAGCGTACTCAACAGAAAGCCCCAAACACACACCCTCCCACACACAGACACACACACACACACACACACCACAAGTTGATTTTTCCAAAGCATCGTCATGCACACAGAAATACTGTGTCCTAAGCCATCTACACAGTTTGTGTACAAAACAAACTGTGAGTGTGTGTGTGTGTGTGTGTGTGTACACACTTGTGTTCTGTCCCCGGTTGACAGGCTCAGGGTCAATGTCTGCATGAGGGTATTTGTGTGCTTGTATGATCAAATGGTAAACGTCTATGCGAAGGGTCAAAGATGGACACAACAGCTGGCATTGACTGCCGGGTGTATGGGTGTATGTGTGTGTGTGTGTGTGTGTGTGTGAGGTGTGTGTGTGTGTGTGTGTGTGTGTGTCAGCTGTCCTGAGAGCTGAGTCAGAATCAGGCTGAGGCCATCTGTCAATATCACACAGACTCACACACACAGTCTGCCTATCCTAAAAGCCCTCTCTCTCACGCACACATGTGTACACACACACACACACACACACACACACACACACACACGTATGGGGTTTGGCAGAGTACAGCATAAGCAGATTAACTAGCATCATAACCAAAACATAAATTTCAGTATGAACCCCAGGGAGCAATCTCACAGGATTCATCTAGGAGAGGCAAGGCTGAAAAAAAAATTATTCACCCGACATCCACTCTGCAAAGAACACGTGGACAAACGCTCCGGTCATTCTAACGCATCCAGTGTACTCCCAAACACGATTCAATGACCTCAGCCTGGCCTGCCACGTACTGGGCATGGCTTATCGCCTAAAAAGTGTTCGGCGATAGCTGTGTGAAACACACACGCGCGCCTACACACATCACACGCTCACACACATAGAGACCACACCGGTTTTACAGCAGCAGCTTGTGAAACATAACCATGATCCTGGCCTGTGGACAGTTTCCTCAAAATTGGAAAAAGTGACGGCAGGAAATCTCATAATTTACTGAGCTGACTTCACCACCCACACACACACACTTCAGTTATTAAGACCGAGAAAAAGTCCAATGGTGGTAGCTCACAGTAGATAGCAACAGTATATCAGACAGTGTGTGTGTCTGATTTGAGAGTGACAGAATGTGTGTCTATGCAGAGAGGAGAGATAGATAGAGAGAGAAAGAGAGAGAGAGAAAAAAAAAGTGCCCGAGTGTGTCTGACATGTTGAACAATCCCTTCTTTGTGGTGCTGTAGTAGCTACACAATACCCACAATACAGCATTCAGCAGGACATAACCAGAGAGACAGGGACAGAGGTGATAGAGCGAGAGAGAAAAGAAAGCGCGAGAGAGATCAAATGAGAGGGAGATGGGCAGAGAGAGAGAGAGAGAGAGAGAGAGTGAGAGAGAGAGGAGAGAGAGAGAGAGAGAGAGAGAGAGAGAGAGAGGAGAGAGAGAGAGAGAGAGAGGAGAGAGAGAGAGAGAGACCTGAGCTTGCTGTTTGTTCAGAGTAGACAGATTTCTCTAGACAAATGTACAAACATGAACACAACCCCAACTAAAAAGGCCAAGGGCAGTTGAGCTGCACGAATACAAACACAACCGGCCTCTCTGCCCGTCATTCTGTTGACATTACCTCTAGAAAATGTGCACACGTACACACACACACACACACAATTTTACAGGGAAATTATTCATTTTGAAATCTGCCATTTTTGGCTCTATTTCACACAAATGCTGATACACACACACACCTTTTGTATTTACTGAATAAGAGGAATATTCTAGTATGCATCTCTCTCTCTCTCTCTCTCTCTCACACACACACACACACACACACACACACACACAGCCCATGTCAACAGGTATAGTGTTGGACTGGCAAAACCACTGATACCATGGTTACCAGGGACAACAAGTAAACACACACACACAAACACATTCTTATCAAGCCAAGATACTAATAGTGATGGCAACACTAAGGCACTATTATTGCTCCATGGGTGCCCATGGGTGCAGAGCTCTTGGAATGAAGTCACGACACACACCCACTCACACTCCATCCAAACCCTCTGGAGCTGCCAGCTGTCGAGAGACATAAGAAACCTGGCTGGGTCTTCTGTTGGACAGACAACACTGACATCACACACCACACACTTTCCAAACACACAGGACACCACACACACCTCAGCCAATTGGAATGCGGTGATTGTTGAGCTGAAGCCTGCAATTAAACGATAATAAATAAATCCCAGCGGATGCTGCCCACTCAAAACACCTGTAAATCTAGCACACACACACTTTTGCTGTTACCCCTTTGATGAAGGAAAATACCCTTCACACCCAAACAACTTGTGTGTGTGTGCGCAACAGTCACTGTGTCAGAAACAAAAAATAAGAAGACCCGCAAAACTGAGGTGTGCGTGCGTGTGCGTGCGTGCGTGCGTGCGCGTCTGTACACTTGAGAGT
>NC_055980.1:4735921-4805921 GCF_018492685.1 Alosa sapidissima
CAGCACAGACATGGTATGAGGTCCTCAAACATGGCCCAGAAAAGCACCATGCACTATATAGCACACACGCTAGGAAATATAAGCATTCTCCCAATATCAATGATTTGTGACATGCTCCAGTGCCCAGCTCTCATAGTCGTAGGTAACACTACACGCTTTGAGTAAGTGTGAAACTACAGTCCACAAACAGCAGGCCTATTGTGTTGAATGTGCTCTATAAGAGAACAAGGAGGCAGGTGACAAATACTGTTGAGTATATAGGCAGGCACAGTCTGTTTACTCAAATAGCTGTGTGCATGTGTGTTTAAAGGGCTTTCCACATCTTTAAGGTTCATGGGTCCTCTCGGGGAAAAGAAAAAAATCCTCCTATGACTGACAGACACGTGAATGGACCACCAACTGAGGTCACACTAATGTATACTAGATTCTTGATAGGGCTGCAGCTATCGATTCTTTTTGTAATCGATTAATCTAGCACTTTATCGATCGATTAATCGGATATTTTTTTTTTGCATTTTTAAGCAACCAAAACAAATAATGCATAACGAAAATGACATGGCTGTAAAATGATCAAGCAATGGCACAGAGGTATTTATTCTAACTCCAATATCAGGCTACAAAACTAAGCCCATTTATTGCAATTTACCCATTTAGTGTTTATAAGTGCCAGTGCCAACAATTAAATAATGTTCAAAATGCTCTCTGTAAAATTGCAGCCTCTTGTGCATGACTTAGCTGGGCAAACAAAGCTGTCCATACTATGTTGTGAAGTGCTGGGAGGGAGAAGAGGGAAAGCAATTTAATGTATTAATATGCACAACAAGTTTCATGCTCCAATCTACACCTGACATCAAAGTAAATATCTGTTTTATGTAGATTTCTACACCTGCAGCATTTACCATTAGGGCTACTAACAAATAATTTTACTATTAGGCTACTAAAAAATAATTTCTGGGGGTGAGCCTATTTTGCTATGGTAACCTAGCAACCTGTGTGTGTGGTATGTGTGCACGCGTGAGGAAAGATGAGGGTGCATGCATGTGTGTATAAGGGGTTCTTTTTTAGGCATACTGTCTTGCAATTGAACGTGAATAAGTTTACTACTTAAAAACATCAAAGCTAAACATTATATCACGACATCGCTACAAATACAGTATGTGGTTAAAATCAGCCAACATCAATGTTGGCTATAGGCTACGTAGTTGATAGATAGGCTAGATAGATGGCCCTACTTTATTGACGCTTGGTGAAACAGCATGGAGTAGATGTTTTCGGTTCAGATGCTTGTTCTTTTCCTTTTTGAGTATGTAATGACCCCAAAACTTTACTTGAAAACTTTAGACATTATCTGCCATATATGGACATCTTGACTCCGCCATTGCGCCAGCTAAATTCAGAATGTATCACCAGAGAATGTCTAATAAGGGCTCTGGTATCACGATTCACGCGCTAGTGGTGTGCTTCCTGAACAACGGTCCGTGTGGAACAATCAGATCCCTGCGCGTATAGTGCGCGTCATAGGAATTTAATGAGGCTTCGAGGCAGGGTTTTTGCCTCGAGTAATTTTTGTAATCGAGTTATTCGAGTAACTCGATGAATCGTTTCAGCCCTAATTCTTGACTGTGATGTCACTTCTGAAAGGAGATAGATGTGGCAGACACACAAACACACACACACACAAAATCATGCCTCACTCTACAGTAGGTACATTGAGAGAGGAACACACATATGAAGGAGCGCAGTCACACATACAACAATGTCTGATATTTGAGAAGCGAGTGGCTCACCTGAAGTCAGAGCTGTTTATATAAGCTTACATAAGAATGTGGGTTTTGCACGACCCAAGGAATATAAAGAAAAGACATTCGAGAGAGAGAGAGAGAGAGAGAGAGAGAGAGAGAGAGAGGAGAGAGAGGAGAGAGAGGAGAGAGAGAGAGAGAGACGTGACAGATCTAGAACAGTACAAACACAATTATCTATTTAGACTCCTTTATCAAGATAGCAGGAGGAGATGTGAGGTGTGAGAGTCCTGCATGACTGAATGTATTTCTGAAGGGAGAGGAGATACAGTCAGAGAAGTAGATAAGAGAGAGAGCTAGCTCTGTAATGTGTGGGAGGTGAATACAAATCAGACATAGGTGTCAGCATTCCCAGAACTCAGTGTGTGTGTGTGTGTGTGTTGCTGAGGGGGTGTTTGTACAGTAGAAAATAGTGAGTGGTGCTTTAGGCATGGCAGCCTGGTAGATAATTAGAGAGTGGGTGCAAATACTGTAGAGCTGTTTCACAAGTTTGAAAGAGAGTGTCATGTGACATACCTCGGCATTGTTCGGAGTTGGGGGAGGGGGGTCCAGTAAGGGGAAAGTTCTGCTATCTATTGACTCTCATACACACAGACACGCACAAACACACACATAACCACACAGACATGAAGACACACACACACATGCAGGTCATCAACAAGAGACTCTTCAGTATCTGACTCACACTGATGTCATCAGCGGCTCCACAGAGGTTAGGAACAGGTCCAGCACTTAGACGCTCACTCACAGCTGAAACACACACACACACACACACACACAATCTTTCCTTCACACTCCTCATACACTTACACACAGACCTACTTCTAATCCTCCTGCAGCAGAACTCTGCAGTCTTTCACTGGAGGCCATGTTGCTGAAGGACAGTTTTTTTCCCCCTCCAAGTGGGCCATTTTTGGCACCGCAACACCTGTGCCTGACAAGACCTCTCTGCAACACTTACTGCCAGAGACAGAGCACAGGCCAAGAGGCGTGCACACACACACACACTTCAGTGTGACAAACTCACATCCTGAGCATTAAAGAGAAGAGAGCCACTTCAGACAACATGTGTGAGTCTGAATCAGAGTATGGTGGTTTGTGTGTGTGTGTGTGTGTGTCACATCTATCTCCTTTCAGGACTGACATCACAGTCATGTCAGACAAGACAGACATAAAACTAATGGATTCCTCTCCAAGAATAACAGCACAGAATAAGATAAAAATGTCTCACCAGAGCAACACATACTATAGATATGACAAAACTGAACACATCTGTGTGTGCGCGGCTGCGCGCGTGCGTGTGTGTGTGTGTGTGCGTACACATCAGGAGTCCTCTGACATCAGCGGCTCCCCTCCCGCCCTGCCCGCAGCAGTGGCTCTAAGGGATGGCCTGGCCGCCCGATTAAAAGTGTCCAGGCGCCTCTAACAAGACATCTAATCACAGACTCCGGGCTGGACGAGTCTGCTCACTCACATTGCAGCATATCAGCAGCGTTTGATGTTCCGGAGAGTTCCGGCACACATGGCCAGCCTCCAGAGAGGACACAGACAGAGAGAGAGACGGAGAGAGAGAGAGAGACGGCGAGAGAGAGAGAGAGAGAGAGAGAGAGAGAGGAGAGAGAGAGAGAGAGAGAGAGAGAGAGAGAGAGAGAGAGAGAGAGAGAGAGAGAGAGAGAGAGAGAGAGAATAGAAGAGAGAAGAGAGGAGGCAAAAAGTGAAGCAAAGGAAACAGACTTTCACTGCCAGTGTTCATGGTCAGATGCAGGATTTCAAAACTCCTGAATACAAATAAAAAAATAATCCAACAGATCCACACCCGCTGTTGAAGCTGCTACACAATGAACATTATGAACCCGTGAACTTTCATTGGGCACTAAATCTATTATTACATATTCTCTATGATTCATCACAGCACGCTGAATCAGACTACTGAGCTACACATATCTGATGCAATGCACTGAAGGCAGTTCCTGCCTTTCCACTTACAATAGACTACTGTGGTAAAAGCCAAAAGGTTCACTAAAGCACTTTTCTACAATCCCAATTCAAATGGGCACTATCCAAACTAATGGGCCACATCCATCTGGTTTGTGTAGGATACAGCCAGCTGCATGCCTGGAGGAGACTAATGGAGACTAATGAAGATGCTCACAGATCACATTTAAGATGCACTGCAAGGGCGGCTGCCATTTGTATAGTCGTGTTGAGATATTTAGCAAATTTACTCCACCAAAAATCCCAATAGAAGGTGATCCCACCTGGGCTGGTGATCCAAAGGTAGACTCGACAGACAGATTCTAACTTCTCTCTTACTTTCATAGGTTATGTTCTGTAGTTAGCCTGTGTAAGTACTCCTATGCCTGATGCACAGTACACTGCTCACATTCTGTGTGTGTGTGTGTGTGTGTGTGTGTGTGTGTGGCGGTGGTTTCTTCTATGCAATGCCACATCCTTGTGGTTGAGAACCACAGAACCTTGGCCAATTTGAGCTCAAACTGTACCACATCACACAAACACACACCCTTCCCCGGGCACTGATCCTCCCCACCCAACAGGCTGTGTGTGATGTGGGTGCGGTAATGAGAGGTGAGTGTGTGGTGTGTGGTGTGTGTGTGAGGGGGCAAGTCTGAGTGAGTGGTTGTGTGGTGTGTGTGTGAGGGGGCAAGTCTGAGTGAGTGGAGTGGAGGGAGGAGCAGATGGAGAGGCATGCTGGTGCTCTGCACCGGTGATGTGCATCTGTGGACATACCACACACATGCTGTGCATCATGGCCATCTCTGTTTGTCTGTTTGTGTGTTTGTGCAAGTGCATCTGGAAAGAGGAAGTTGAGTGTTGGTATTAAATCCTCAAGCTTTTCTCAGATGGACTTCAGCAAGAGAGACTCAAATGAGATGAAGATGAGGACATGGGTGACACCTTCCCTCACACAACTGGGCTCTTTCCCTCACACACACACACTGTTTACAGGGCCATTTATTCAAATGAATTCACTCATCTCTCCTGCCCTTTATTTATGCTAAACAACCGCTTTCACATATGATCACACCAATCCTTTGATCTCCCTCTCAAAACACAAAAGGATGAGATACTATCCATCCGTCTGTTCATCCATCCATCCAGTCTGTCCATCCATCCACCTCTCCTCTTCTCCATCCCCCTCTCCATCTCAATTGCTCCTTCGTTTCCTTAATGCAAGACTCTTCAGAGAGCAACACAGAGACAGAGTGACACACAGGATATTCACAGAACAGGAAGCGGGGGGGGGGGGGGGGGGGGTCTGAGGGGATGTCTAATGTCGCTTTAAAAGACCAGGCTCCCTATGGACATTTAGTGCTTCTTGTTTAGTGCAGCGCTACACAAAGTTTTTCCCCTTCACAGGCTCACAGACACGACGATGAGCACCTTGCAGAATACCAGCAAGCCAGCCCTCGAAGAGGCCCGTCTGTTTGTTATTAAGCACCCCCAACACACACACACACACACACACACTTATATTTTCCATGTGAAAAGAAATGGATTTACTGAGCTTGTTAGTTCAGGTGATCCTGGTGACAACCCCTGTAGTCCTATGCACTACAAATAAAAACTGACCACAGTTTTTACAATTCTAATGTCAAAGTACAGTAATTCACCAAATCACACACACAGGGCCAGCATCATCGTTGCACACATTCAAAGTATAAGTTTTCACATGACTATGTTAATGACTATGTTAACACAATTCTCACCTACGCATTGTATCTCTACCTCTAGAGTTCTCTCTCACACACTATGTAAATAGTCTGGCATGTTCCCTATGACAAGGGCTTCAGATATACAGAGACATATGCAAGTCAGCAGATAACACACAAACTATGTATATGCACACACTTGCAAAGACAGGATAGTCCCCACACAACATTCTGCATCTATTAGTTCTCACACACACACACACACCATCACCACCAATCTCACTACAGCAGGCCTATTCCTCTTACTGCACCACACTCAGACACACTCCCAAATCCACCACTTCAAACAGCAGCCACACTGAGAGCAAAATCCTCAGACTGCAGAAACTTCACAGCTTTTACTTCAAACTGGACAGGATTATGAGCCCAGCCAAGCTGTTAGATAACCAGCAAACTGGCCAATCAATACACACCCTCCCACTGTGTAACCCTGACGAACACACACACACGCACAAACGTTTGGGTAAAATTGTTAAAACCAAAAACAAACTGGTTTTAAAAGCAGTTGTAAGGTTTAGCAGGCAAGGTCTGCACTCACACACATGTTCTGTATACACAACCCCCCTTACATACCAATACAATTAACAACACAAAACAGTGTTTCCCATACATTGACCTATTTGTGGCGGCCCACGACAATATCAACATTGACCACCACACAATGATTTTTCCCGGTTGTACTAAATTGTACTTCTGTAAATCTGGTCAGCATCATAACCACGCTGCGCTAATTTGTTAAAAACTGTTGCATTCAAGTTAATTCTGCAAACCTACCAGCACAAATAGAATTCAATTCTGTGAAGCACTGCAAAAGCACTCCATCCTTTCTCATACACACAAACACACACTAACCAACAAAAGCCCACACGGTCACTAGAAAAAGTAGAGGGACAGAAGAGCCTACATCAATAGAGCACATTATAACAACTCCAGCATACAGCACAGAAAAACAAACACGGCAAAAAAATAAGAACAGTGAAGAACATACACATACACAGCGCAGTGTCATATTGGTGAGGTCACCTTAATGCAAGACACACACACAACCACACACACACACACAGTACTCACCATCTCATCCAGAGCATAGCGCAGGAGTCCATGTTCATACAGGATAAAGAACCGCCGCTGCCATTTCTGCATAGGAAACAAATATGAGTCTGATTGAGGAAGAGAAAAACTGTGTTTGCTCATGTTTATGTTCCTTGTGTGTATGTATGTGTGTGTGTGTGTGTGTGTGTGTGTGTGTGTGGTGTCAACTCTTCTTCTCACTACTGTGACCCTGGGAAGACGTAAAGATGAGTAACGAGCGTCTGTGAGGTGTGCATGTGTTTTGTGCGATTGGTGATTTTCAGACTGAGAGTATTTGTTAGTGTGTGTGTGTGTGTGTGTGCGTGCGTGTGTGATGGAGACATCATGAGAACTCCACTGCTTGCATGCTGAGTGAGAATAATGGGAAAACAACACTAGGGAGCTGCGGCCGTTTCTGTTCTATTTTCACACTGATCTCAGGTCAGACCTTCCTACGCTCTCCCTCTCCCTCCCTCCCTCACACACACACACACACATACACACACACAATCACCGCTGCTGGTTGCCCCCCTGGGCTTCCTGTCAGATTCTCAGGGTCTGCAGCTGATGGTATGACTCAGCAAGTCCAGAGTTCCCCGCATCCCCAACAGAGAGAGAGAGAGAGAGAGACGGAGACTGCTGCGAGGGCCTCTGTGGCAATGACCCAGCTCTATTTTAAAAAGCCTCTCAAGCGTCCTCTCTGTCTCTCTGGGCTGCTCAGTCTTCCTCTGTCGCTCGCTCCATTCCTCTGTCACACTACTCTGTCTCCCCCACTCCTCCCTCTCTCTGGCTCTCTCTTCCTCCTGCTCTCCTCCTCTCTCCCCCACTCCTCCCTCTCTCTGGCTCTCTCTTCCTCCTGCTCTCCTCCTCTCTCCCCCACTCCTCCCTCTCTCTGGCTCTCTCTTCCTCCTGCTCTCCTCCTCTCTCCCCCACTCCTCCCTCTCTCTCTCTCTCTCTCTTCCTCCTGCTCTCCTCCTCTCTCCCCCACTCCTCCCTCTCTCTTCCTCCTGCTCTCCTCCTCTCTCCCCCACTCCTCCCTCTCTCTCTCTTCCTCCTGCTCTCCTCCTCTCTCCCCCACTCCTCCCTCTCTCTCTCTTCCTCCTGCTCTCCTCCTCTCTCCCCCACTCCTCCCTCTCTCTCTCTCTTCCTCCTGCTCTCCTCCTCTCTCCCCCTTTCCTTCCTTTCTCTCTGCCGCCGTCTTTCTCGCCAAAATTCCATTTTCGTTGACAACAGCATGTTCCGACCCCGTTGCCAAAACCCAGAAATCAGATCCACCTCAGCAAAAGGATTTCGAGAAATTCACCAGAGCAACGCACACCGAATCAGCCATGATACCGTCAACAATTACAATGCTATCAGCCCTGTCAATGACCTCAACAGTGACTCCAGCTCAAAAATCTCTTATCTGTCCGGCTCTCTCGGACGCTATCTCTCCCTCCCCACTTCCTCTCATCTCTCCAGAGGTCACTGTGTTTGGGTGTCGCGTTCCTCCCTGCCCTTTACTGAGCAGAGCAATGAAGAAGTTATGAGGAAGTGCCTTATTATTATTATGATGGGAATCCCTGTATGCATGTGTATGTGTGTGTGTGTGTGTGTGTGTGTGTATGCATGTGTGTGTGTGTTTGTGTAAGTGTGTGTATGTGTGTGTGTGTGTGTGTGTATGCATGTGTATGTGTGTGTGTGTGTGTGTATGCATGTGTGTATGTGTGTGTGTGTGTATGCATGTGTGTATGTGTGTATGTGTGTTTGTGTGTAAGTGTGTGTAAGTGTGTGTATGTATGTGTGTATGTATGTGTGTGTGTGTAAGTGTGTATGTGTGTTTGTGTATGCATGTGTATGTGTGTATGTGTATGTGTGTGTGTGTGTGTGTGTGTGTGTGTGTGTGTGTGTGTTTGCACTGGGGCATTATGAGGACAGTGACTGACAGGCTGCCAACAGATTTGGATCCTCCACGGGTACAAGGCAAGAAAAGATGCATTTTATCTTTGTCTGACCCATTCTTCATTTAAGCAGGCAGGGGGATTTAAGCTCCAGGGTCTTTTCAAAGGAGGGACGTGAGTATGAGAGCCATTGGGGGGGGGGGGGGGGGGGGGGTGTTTCAGAGCCTTGCTCAAGATCTGTCGGACTTAACCTGGGATAACCTCCTGCTAATGGACACACTTCTGATCACAGAAACATAGATAAGGAGAAAATAAGAGGAGAGAGAGAAAAAGAGACGAGACATGATATAGACAAAGAGGGAGACAGAGAGACAGTGAGTGAGAGATATGACACACACTAATTCATTTCTTAATTGGGCTCAAATCTATGTTTATTCTTGACTCATTCAAGGGTGTGATAAATGTGTTCATCAAAAATAAGACTGTGCTTCAGCATTTACTGGCATGAGGCTGGAGATAAGGGCCAGCGGAGATCTATTTGGAGGGCCAGAGGGCCGGCATCTGTGTGGGGCATCATTTCACTGTCGCACATTAAAATAAACCAGACACACACACACACACAAGATGAATACTCACTCGCGATCTGTGCATGGGATTGTCAAAGTTTGTCCCTTCAGGTGCCAACAGAAGCCATCCTCCATACACAGGCTTGGCCTAAACAAGACAAAAACAAACTTTGCTCAGAGAAAAGTAGTATTGGATTGTACATGTGTTGTATGTGTGCAGCAAAATGTTGCAGATGTTGTGTTGCAGATGAGTGTTGTTACAAGTGGAATTTTCTTCTCTGCCATCTGTTGGGGCAGTAGCATTATAGCCAGGGACACTAAAAAACTGAATACGATCATAAGCAAGGCTGGCTTTGTGTTGGGGGCAGTTCTAGAGCCCCTGGAGTTGGTGGTGGAGAGAAAGATGCTGCACAAACTGTTAAATATATTGGACAATAGCTCACATCCACTATACAACTTACGGGTCAAACAACAAAGTGTTTTCAGTTGGAGGCTACGCCAACTAAGCTATAAGAAAGACAGATACAGTATCTATCTGTCTGTCTGTGTGTGACAGTACAATGACAGTCAGACACATTCTATTACATGGCTTGAGTTCACACACAGACAGACCGACTCATGACCTACATCATCCACATATTACATCCTTCCTATTTATTATTCCTTACTTCATAGATACCATCTCACACTAAGTATGACAAAAAAGCAAAACACAAACTGGGGCCCACAATAACGCAGCAAAATATTTGTTTGCATGATGATTTACATTGTGTGTGTGTGTGTGTCTGTGCGTGTGTGTCGGCAAGCATACTGTACTAGAGAAAGGCTATTATCTCTGCTTGAAAAGACACACATTCTTCTTCAAACCCTCACTGAGATTGGTCTCGTGCTCTCCCTTTTAACTGCAAAAGAAGCAGGCAGAGTGGGAGGATGAAGAAAGAAAGAAAGAAAGAAATAGAGAGAGAGAGAGAGAGAGAGAGAAAGAGAGAGAGAAACTGAGAGGAAGAGGAAGATGAGGAGACCGGTCATGTGAGAGGAGGGCAGCAGGATGGGGGGATGAAAAGGAGGAGTGTCATTGGGAGGTTGGGAATGGGGAGAGGAGAGGAGAGCACTTGTCTGGTCTGGTCTGCCCAGGGAGGTGAGGCCGAGTGCAGGAAGCCTGTGTGTGTATGTGTGTGTGTATATATGTGAGTATGTGTGTGTGTGTGTGTGTGTGTGTGTGTATGTAGGTCAGGTTTTCCCCTCCAATGACTAAAGTTCACTTCTGTTCACTGGGTCTCCTCCCCCATCTCGCCATCTCTCTTCTTCTCTCATCTATCTTAATGAGTGTGTGTGTGTGTGTGTGTGCACATGAAATTATTATTACTGTAAATGACGATGGCAAAGGGAGTGAGTGTGAGAGTAAGGTCGCATGTGTGTGTGTGTGTGTGTTCCACTACGAGAGAGCAGTGTGCAGAGGAGGATGAGGAATACTGAGAGCATGACAAAAGCATGACAGAAAATATGTATGGAATGAACCGCTCTGAACCAGCTCAACAAGACAGTGTGTAGGCATGTACAGTGTGTGTGTGTGTGTATGAGCGCTCACATATAAGGAATTGGGTGCATACATACAGTATGCGTCCTGGCAACAGAGTCAAATAAAGATGTAGACCCTACAAAACACAGACACTTTGCAACAGACATGCAGGTAGCATTGTCCAGGTTCTGCTTGGGGACTTTGGTCATCTCAATAGTCAGACATGTTTACCACACATTTAACTACAGGGCACACACTTATAATTGCTTTATTTCTTGTGATATGGTACAGTAATGCATTATTGCTGTAATCATTGCTTAATCATCGAGGCAGTGTCACAGCTTCCAGTGAACACACCGAGTGAGGATCCAACCAAATCACTTGTCTGGTCTATTCTCACAACTTTAAGCCCAACTGCATTCTCTCCCACACACACACACACACGCACACGCACACACACACACACACTTCTCTTTCAGATGTGAGAGAATCTTGCAGACAATCTATACTATTTATGCAATTAGATAAATGGCTGTGAAACTTGTGCCTGTCCCTGAGCCAACTAAAAAAAACAATGTATTTCTTAACCATAACCTTCATGCCTCATGTTTAGGTTGCATAACAATTGCAATTCCTGGAACAATCACAATTTACAGAAGAACTTTTTATTCCCTCGCTCTCTCTCTCTATCTGCACTGCCCATCTGCTTAATGTCGCATCATGGGTCTCTGGACGCATGCATCGTTTGCGGAGACCTTGTGCACTTATTTACCTGGTTCAAGTCTTCATCGCTGAGCAGATGGACCTCTCGCGGCTTGAAGCAGTTCTGGCATTTGCTCTTGTTGAAGATGTTCGCCTGGAACTTCCGGCACGCACTCTCTCTGGTGGACATAATTGGAGCGGACAGCTGATCCGCGCTTCTCCGTTTCCCCTTTACCAAAAAATTAAACTGCGCAATTCTGGCGTTAAACGGAGACTCCTCCGCGTGCTGCAGTCAACACCGCGAGGACAGCGCCGGTCAGGGGCGCGCATGGAAAAACAGATACCAACGCATTCCGAAATTCCAGAGAACGAGATGATACGGCTTCAGAAGCACCTCGGGAAGTAGGCTATGTCAGGGATGAAGGCTGAAGTGTAAGAGGGGATGTTAAAAAAAAAGAAAGGTATAACCATGCTACGACACAAATGTCAGTGTGCTCTGCCCACACAAAGTGCTGCCAACGCATACAACCTCTCACTCCCACACTGTAAACTGGCAATTATTCAGATACGCAAAAGCTCATTACGCTCATCTAATGCTTACTAACGCGCGGGGTTAACAGTTTATTCCTGCGATTTGGATAATTTTCATCCGCAAGCTATGTCGGTGGACTATCTTGTGTGGTAAATATGACTGCCGTAATCACGTACGACAATCAAAATAAACTTTTTAGAGGCCTCCGCCTCAGCGCAAGATCATTTAAAGAGAATATCCTCACTGACGTTGTGAAGGCAACGAGGAGTTCTCCGGTCTATTCAATCCACATCAAGGTCTCGTATTCCTGAGGCAAACTACATCCCGCAGGTGAAGCTTACAGCCGAAGCTTCCGACAGCATTCAACGGGACAGGGGCTAATTTCCTCCGGTACCAATTCAGATGACGCTACCGTTCACATTTCTCCTTGCATCCAGAGATTACGCGCATCCTATTGTTTTGTGCAACTACGCACAGCGCCGTACGGGTGATGAACGCTAAATCTGGAGTTAATTTGGTGATTAAAACTAATGGAACGTCAGAAAAAACCCAGGGGTCGCGCTCAGGTTTGTACTTTCCAAATACGCCAGCTCGCTAGTATCACGGGGGCATATGGCGGAGAAAGTCCGCGTCAGTTCTTGTATTAGTTTCGTCGATCCGTATGTGCAAATTCGAGAACATCCAACTTCTTACAAACAAGTTCCGTCAGCTTCCATGCCCCTGGCGTGTCATATGCCGCCGCATTAAACCAAACTATTAAAGTGCTCGCTCTGGTGTCTTCTCCCACACACACTCATACACATTCTCAACGGGGAGCCAAAAGGCTGGGAGGGGCTGGGAAAAATACGAGAGGCATTGAATGGCACCTGCTGTAGCCAATGAGGAAACGAAATACACCCACAGACATGGGATACAATTGATACTCGTCCAATGGGAAAATAAAGATCTTGCCAATTTTTATGGAACAACAGGGATCAAGTTCGGTGGGCAGCCCTAAGACTCAGCAGGAGTTTAGTGTAGTAGTTCAGTTTTACTAGAGGTACGAAGTTAGACTAGTTGCCACAACAAAAGTTGGACAATCAAAAGGCAAGTTTTTTTTTATCATTATGGAAATGCAAGACTGGCCGGCTAAATCTAAAATCTGACATTTTGGAAATTAGTATGATTTTTCTGACAGTGCTTTCTGTACAGCAACTAATTCCAGCTGCTAAAAGAGAGTGCAGTGCACACACCTTGACATGCCATGTAAAACAGGTCGATGAAACTGATCCAGAATCTGCGGTTGCTGCAGGCAACCTCCACCAACGCAGGAATCAAGAGATGCGTAGTCGGAGGCGTTATGGCGTTCCCTGGTGGTGTAGGCCTGCTGTCATAGCGCAGAGTGCACATGCAGCATGTGCGTGGGAAGAAATTCATCGAAACCACGGCATTGTGTGTGGGTTTCTAAGGCCACAAATTATAGTCTAAGCAAACCGTTGCAGTGTTCTGGACAAGATAATACCTTACGTCTAAGCGCAGTAAGGATAAAGATACCAACATGTCGAATTTTGTGCAATGGCTGGACTTGGCCAAATGTATGGCTTTAACATCCTCATGGGTTTGTTACATTATGTTCTCATAGAATATTACATCTCCTGAGACAGATCTTTTAACTTTTAGATGATTTCTGATCCAAGCCTCAGTACTGCTGTATGTGAGTCCAGCTACCTATCTACTGGGAAGGAGGACAAGTAGGACTAATGTTGTAATGGTCAACATTTAATAATTCACATTTGTAAAATACATAAGAAGCATCAGATTAATACAAACATTTTTATTGTTACAATTTTTACATGCAGTAAAAAAATCCTGTCCCTCATGCAACCATAATGGCAATAGTGATTTAACAAAAAATGAATTGGCACATTTCTGATTTCTGATCATTTCTGACACACACACACACACACACACACACACACACACACATCTGACCTATGCTGTTAAGCAATAGTCCATACTTTAATGTTTTGCACTTATGTCACTGACCACAAGTATTTCCAGACTCTGATACTGAGAGGCAACTAAAACACAGTCAGCAAAGAGGAGTGGATATAGTTACTGTTAGTGTAGTAGAGTAGAGTATCCGAGAATTTTACACGTAACATTGCTCCCTTTGCTTCTCTTTAGAAAAAGATAAAAAGTTAATGATAAAGATAGAGGACAAATAGAGAGGACTGAAAAAAGCAAGCAGAGAAAAAATCAATATGAGAAGGTGAAAGAGTGAATGTTCCATCCCAGGTCATATGAGAAGGTGAAAGCTCCAGGTGTGGTCAATGGCTGCAGATGACCTCACTCCTCTTCCTGTCGCTCTCCGTCTCCAGCTCCCTCCCTCTCCTCTCCCACCAGAGGCTCTCTGTCCCCTGCTGCCGCAGGAGGGGCTGCTGCGGACCTCTTGGTTGTTTTGTTCAGTGTCCCCCCCTACACACACACACACACACACACACACACACACACACACACACACACACACACACACACACACAGGGTGGAACAGCACAAGGTACATTAAAAATCTCTATGTTAGCTCCATGTGGACGTTGCTTGGCAACAGCTCAGAGCAACTTTCATTGTGAGACTTATGTAAAAGACAGTTGGCAAAGTTCAGGGCCAGGAACAAATACAGCCACCCACACTGATGGCGTGACTAAATATAGTTGTGATGTGGGGGATCTCAGATGATCGCAGCCATAGTAGGGCTGTGTATTAGCAAGGACCTCACGATACGCATCACGATACATGGGTCACCATACAATACAGCATGATATGTTGCGATACAATACATATTGCCATATATTGCAAAACATGTTACCCAAAATGTAAACATAGAGCTGGAAACACAATTTGCTGTGTACCACCTGAGCAGTATAGATCACATTATACTGATAATTCAGCAGACAAATAATAAAAAGAATATCGCAATAGTCAGCTGCATAGACATTTTTATACAGCCTAATGCTTTAATAAAACATATCCATATTTAGGGGCAGTGGCAAAACAATATATCGATATTTCAATATTGAAAGCACAGCCCTAAGCCATAGTAAGGTGAACAGATTTCTGAGATGAAAACCGGGGACATTTCCAGTTGCGCTGTCAATATCATTACAATATCTATTGTTTTTAAAAAGGGGAAACAATTCAGGTTCATTTATTTTCACCGGGGACAGGCCACCAAAAACAGGGATGTGACATCTAGTCACCCCTAAGCCATAGCAACTTCATTGCATCTCTCAGCCAATTAGTGCTGCCCACCTGTCGATGGTCCACGAAATTGAGGGCCGTTGCCGTGGCAATACAGCTGATGGTGTTGGCTAACATGAAGATCATCATCCTCTGCCATCGCCACAGTGGGATCTTTGCATCACTACACACACACACACACACAAACACACACACACACACACACACACACACACACACACACACACACACACACACAACATGATTTAACTGACACATTAGGAGAATGAAGTCTGAGAGTGAAATGATTATCCAGGTCAACCTCCTGTCAAACTGACATTAAACATTAAAGAATGTGTATCAACTATGTAAAGAAGTGTATGTGCATATATCCAATAAAAACAAAATTGTGCTTAAAGGAATTATCCGGAGTAAAATGCATTTTAGATCAATTTACGGATGATTGGGAGTAAATACGTTGAGGTGACATCAAAATCATGTCATTCGGATGTGTTTTGAGAAAGTTCGATTTTACCGTTTTTAGTCAAAACTCGTTAGCCTGTTAGTGACCAGGGCATGTCATTTCGCCGCTACAAAAACGCTATTTTTATACCTCTTCTACAGTTCCAAACAACATTACACTTACGTGGTAGTGAGTAGAGGGTCCCTAAAGCAAAACCTAAGTATCCCGAGGTCTTTATGTGGTCGGATAGAGAGTCCAGAATGAATTTCATCAAGCCAGTACCTTTCCGGAAATGTTGCTGCTGCAGCTAGCATCTTTAGGGGAAAGTCTGTAGAATCTAGGAGTCGATTGCATCACGTCATGTGACATTTCAAAATTCCAACCTGTTAGCAAGCTAGGGTTTGCTGTTGCATACAACTTCATTTCAATTTCGAAAGAAATACTGGACTATGTTTTAAAAAAAAAAAAAAAAAAAAAAAAAAAAAAGGCGACGAATTTCCAGAGCGTGCAATCGACTCCTACGGACTTTCCCCTAAAGATGCTAGCTGCAGCAGCAACATTTCCGGAAAGGTACTGGCTTGATAAAATTCATTCTGGACTCTCTATACGACCACATAAAGACCTCGGTTTTGGCTTTAGGTACCCTCTACTCACTACCACGTAAGTGTAATGTTGTTTGGAACTGTAGAAGAGGTATACAAATAGCGTTTTGTAGAGGCGAAATGACATGCCCTGGTCACTAACAGACTAACGAGTTTTGACTAAAAACGGTAAAATCGAACTTTCTCAAAACGCACCCGAATGACATGATTTTGATGTCAACTCAACGTATGTACTCCCAATCATCCGTAAATTGATCTAAAGTGCATTTTACTCCGGATAATTCCTTTAATAAACATGTAGTATTTACTTATTTTCATCTTTTCTGCTATCTGTATACTTCTCTGTTCATTGGTACCTAGATTTGGTGCCCAGAATCTGCCCAACCACTAGGTTGGAAACTCCAATGCCAACCATTTGCACTGATGTAGCCAGGCCCATAGCCGTCCCCAGAGTTGCCTGAGGTACCACAAGAGGAATAGAAGGCCACATACTAGCCTGAAAAAACAGGAAAAGAAAGAACGAGACAAAAATATTTTAGAACTATATACAGTATATCTTTGATTTATAAATGTGCACGTTAGCATTTTAGTTGTTTACAGCCCTTTCAAATATCTTGTACAATATACCTTGGCACAATAAACATACAATATTAAGGTAAATAGCTTAGGATAGGACTCGTATGCATACGGTATATTCATACAAGTGAATGTGTGTGTGTCTTACAGCAGCAAACGAGTATGTGACTCCGAGCCAAATAGTGCAGATGAGAGGAGGGACAAAGGTGAAGGCCAGCAGGCCAAACACCGGCAGTGTGAGGACCGCACATAAGACAGCAAACACACCCCTCAGGCCGATGTAGTCCTACAGCACACACACACACACACACACACACACACACACACACACACACACACACACACACAGAGAGAGAGAGAGAGAGAGAGAGAGCATGTATAACAAAAGGGTGAAATCGACTGGAACATACAGCAAGTGAAGAAGAAACCACACAATTATGTGAGTAAATAGAAGTAATTACAAAAGTGTGTAAGCATGTGTGCAGAATGTGGGTACGAGAGCGCCTGTGTATGATGATGTATTTGTGATGTGCGTCTGCTTCCTCACAATAAGTATGCCCACAGTGGCGGAGAGCACCAGAGAGCTGTCATACACGGCTCCAGCGATGTAGGCTGCGTCCTTCTGCTCATAGCCGCTGTATTTGTCCTGGATGAACTTACTGCAGCACATCAAATCGCAATCATGTCAATATTAATGCTCACATGCCAGACCAGTCTATGTGTGTAAATGTGTGTGTGTGTGTGTGTGTGTGTGTGTGTACCTGGCGTCAGCGATGAATGGAAAGATACCGTTGTAAAAGAACATGATGGTAAGCACCAGCAGCCAGTAGCGCAGAGACAGCAATCTCACATCTTGTATCCTCTTCATCCAAGCATAGACACACACAAACATAAACATAAACACACACACACAACAGTTTAGCAACATACAATATGCACTTTATATTTGCAATAGAGCCAGTCACATCACATACACACATCTGAGCTCCTGTTGAGCAGCACAAGGAGACAGTATACTCACCACTGTGCTCCTGTTGAGCAGCACAAGGAGACAGTATACTCACCACTGTGCTCCTGTTGAGCAGCACAAGGAGACAGTATACTCACCACTTTGCGGGACTCCTCCTGTATCGCTCCGTCAAGACCCAGCTGTTTCATGCCCACCTTATCTAGAGCACTCACAGTGATGGCAGACAGGAAACCCAGCACACACAAAAGAGTGCCTGTGTCACACACACACACACACACACACACACACACACACACACACACACACACACACGCCAAAAGCAGTTAAAAGATTCAGTAGACAAGATCTGTGCTCTTTAACGCACAGTGGGAAGAGGCTACAGTGAGCGATGACATTCTATTTTAACTTGAGATCAAAAAGTATCTGGCAAAAAATGACCAATAAACAGACTGTTTCCAATGGCATTGTGCTTGCTGAAGTTAGATAATTCTGCTGTTTCGCACCTCCCCAGAGAGTCCACTGCATGCCATAGTCAGCCTCAAAGCGCTGCGTCAGAAAGAAGTTAAGGACCGAACCCAGTCTGGAGAATGCCAAGGTCAGACCAAACGCTAATGCAAGCTCCTTGCCACGGAACCAGAACGCTGTGATACGGTTCTGCACAACTGAAAACGAGAACACACACACACACACACACACACACACACACACACACACACACACAATTGATATAGCAGCAATGTCTTTGTGCCTGATATCTGCCATGTTTTGTGGTTTTCAGTCTATGTATAATGATTTAAACATCTCTCAGGATTCAGGGAATGATCAGTGCACTACATTACAGTGATCCTTCTTTTGCATTACAGTAACCCTTTATTTTTGAAAAACAACGCTACTGCATGCTATGGGTCTCACATACAACACAACAGTAATCTAGCTTATTAAAGTGTTTTTATGTGTGGGCTTATGGCAAGGAGTGTGGGCTTAGGAAAAGAGTGCACTACTTAAACATATGTTCCCACAGAAAGGTTGCTTTCCCCCATAAAATTGCTCACCACTGATTATGCACATAGTTCAGTGTCTTAAGTCTAACTGATAGCGCTTGCCTTTAGGTCTAGCTATTCACTTAGCATTGATTTGGACAAGGGCTGCACAATGTGGGGAAATATCTCATTGTGATTTTTCTGACAGATATTGCTATTGCGATTGGATTTGTGATTTTGAAAGGGCCACCTCTGATTGGTGAGCATGACTAGCTCATGGGAAGCACAGTACTCCTGTTAGATGAGCTTGACCATAGACTGTTAGGTGAGCTTGACCATGGACTGCTGTATGCGTCAACCCTGCTGCTCTGAGCTTTTGTGTTCTTACTGGTGAGGGAGCCGTTGCCGGAGCCGAAGAGCAGGCGGCCAGTGAGCATGAGTGGCAGCAGAGCCGAGGTGCCCTTAAAGTGGGAACCCAAAGCAAAGATGGCCGCCCCCAGCACCGTCAGGAAGGAGAAGAGGAACACCCCGACTGCAAGAGAAACAGCACTGTTAGCAACAGTATAAGTAAGTATAAGTATATATACTCTTTTGATCCTGTGAGGGAAATTTGGTCTCTGCATTTATTTTTTGCAGTGAACACAGTGAGGTGAAGCACAGACTAATCCCGGCGCAGTGAGCTGCCTGCAACAACAGCTGGTCCTCGGGAAGCAGTGAGGGGTTAGGTGCCTTGCTCAAGGGCACTTCAGCCGTGCCTACTGGTCAGGGTTCGAACCGGCAGCCCTCCGGTAACAAGTCCGAAGCGCTAACCAGTAGGCCACGGCTGCCCCTACAGTGTCTGGATGGAAAAACTAAGCCTGGCTTACTGCGAAATATGAACCATCAAACTGCATACTTAGAGTTTTACATAGCCATATTAGGCTTACACTACCAATTCCACAACCCATTCCCAAGCGCACACACACACACACACACACTACTTACAGCGATTTCCCAGCTTGTCAATAAGGAAGCCAGCCATAATCACCACCAGTGCATTTCTATGGGCACACCAGAGGAGAGTTTTTTTTTATTAAAGCAAACAGTACAACTTTTAAAAGCCAAACATGCATCATTAGAATGTGTTTGTGTGTATGGGGGTTGAATACTAACGTCCAGGCATAGATGGCGTAGAGCAGGTTGTACTCCTGAGGGGTCATTCCTAGACCCTCCACACACACCTCTGTAGTGTTTTGTGAGGTCCCATTAGTTACAGTCGCGTTTGGACAGGTCAGATTCTGTTCAAAAATAGTTTAAACAAATTTGAAACAAATAGTTAAAACAATTTGAAAATGACACAGGAGACAGAAGTGGTCCATACTGTATCCCACCATCAGGCACAGAGAGAGGTTAGACTTGCTAGTGTGCCAGTCTTAGTTCAACCAACAGAGACACTATTCACAAAGAAAAGCTTCAACATCATGAGTACACTGTCCAATCTTGTCTAATCAATGTGACCTCATTCTTGCAAGTTGATGAGCAATGTTCTGAACCCCTGCAATCAAATTAGCTTCACTGACTCACCCCCTGGAACTGATCTTGCAACACACTTGGGATGTCGAAACAGAAGTAGGAGCCGAACGTCAACAGGCAGTTGAAGAACAGTACCACAAAACGGTAATAGGCTGCAGCAAGAAAATACAGTCCATTACAGTCTGATTGATGTTTTATGTTGATGACAGATAATATAGGTCTGGGCGTGTGAGGACACACACGCAGGGTAATAAAAATGTCTCAAATCTGACATGACGAAAACAACTCAGTGGAACTTCGCAGCTAACCGGTTTAGGTCAGGTCGCATGTGTAATTTTAACACTGAATAAAATATCTCCAACAGAAGCCCAAAACGTTTACCAACTTTAGCCCACCTTTCTCAGCCGGTTTCGCCATTCTGTATAAAATTTCTGTGGAAGGAAGGAGAGACAGATTCTGCAGAGTAGTCTTATTTGTTTACATGCAACTCTCCATAGCGGCTGCTGCAGCAGCCTGTAAACTCATCTGATATCTATGGCATGATGGATGTGGCAGAGCCAAACAAGCTGATCCCGAAACTGTTCCACATGATGTACCTATATTCCAAAAGGGCTAAACAGGAACTACCGCACTCGTGCACCAACGTCAAATCCGCCACATGACTGGATTATGATTGGCGCATGACCATTTTACTGTCATCATGTAAAGTAAACTGATTTGTTCATCTACTAGCACTGTGCACATGGAAATGATTATCAGTAGATAATTTAAGGATTTATAGGTAGTAGGTAGAAGGTATTAATAGCCGATACGGTGCATCTGGGTTTAGCTATTGCATTGGCGCAATTGTTACGCTTCATAATGTTCCTGTAAAGGTACTTAAAGATAATTTAAACTAAAAATGTGAGGTCAATGTAACGTTAGCAGCATTAACAACATTGTGAGCTGATTTAAAACCATCTTTGCCAGACGTGTTATTGACCCACAAATTAGAGCCCGAGTTCTGCCTGCCGAGTTTCCGAACGTCATATGGTGTGCTTTAAATGTAGGCGACTAATCCATGTACAGTCTGGACAGCATCTCACCTGCACATAGCTGTCACGTTGACTCGAATGGCTTTTTAATGTTGCCTGATCAACAACAGACAATGACCCACTTTGCTACTGATTATGAGTAAATTAATGCACCATGCAGAAAAGTCTTTTGCGTTTCTCAAACATTGTTTTGTTGTATAAAAGATTGTCCCTCGTGCCCACCCGTATCCAGCCATGCGTTTTTGTTTGAAGTGGGAGAGAAAATCCGGAATCGATGTTTTTGCAGGCGTGGGGATCAGTGGCTATGATCAGTGTCGATACCAATCCTTCGGTATTTTTAACCATATAGACGACTTTTGAAGTGTTTAAAGAGAAGACTTGTGGTATAACGCAGAAGGTTAGCTACCGGTTTGGGCAACATAACTTAACCGTGCAATATAGCTATGTCTAAAAGAGTTTATGCCTGGGAATTATCAGATTCCGAAAGTGATTCAGAATGTAACATTAATCCTAAACAGACATACACGAACGTGACTGAAAAAGATAGTAACATTTTGCGTGTCCCTGAAATTACCAAAACTGGTGCGGACCATGGGACGCTATCGAACGCAGTCGTAGTACTTGATGAAGACGAAGGAGATGCGAAAGACGTACTTAAACCTCCGAACCAAACTGAGCCAAGAACCCCGAGTCCTGGGAAAAAACGACGGAATCGTGAGGAGGTTGATGCTGATCGCGCCAAAGCAGAGGAGAGAAGGGCAGAAAGAGAAAGAGCCAAACAGGAGAGAGAGAAAAAGAAAGAGGAGAAAAGACTGGAACAGCAGAAGAGAAAAGAGGCTGCAGAACGACTCAAAAGTTACCGACCTGAAAATTATGTGAAGTGTCTAACAGTGCGAATCCATCCAGGTGAATGTCTCATCAAGGCTTAGTGGCAGTCAAGTGTTTGTATTTTGTGATGCTGCAATTATACACTCTCTCTCTCTTTCTCTCTCTCTGTCTGTGATAGTTTTACTGCAGGATGGAAGGTCGGATGTTTTGACCGAGACTCTTTCAGAACTAGAATGGAAGAGTTGTATAGAGCCTCATTCTCTGACTCATAGCATCACCTGGACACGATCCCTGCCTCAGGTAGCCACCCTGCTCTTTGCACACTCTTAGCTCTCTCAGATGATGGCAGTGTTAATGTAGGCAGAACTACATAAGGCTGCTGAGATACTCCATATAAACAACTGCTGTACACTCCTAAAGGACATTTTCATATAGGTAACATGTTGGACCACATTGTGTATTTAATTATCTTAGGAGAATTCTGAAGATGGAGAAGTTGAGGAAGAGCAGGTGCTTATGGTGATTTCTCTGTATGAGTTCATGGATGTAGTGACGTCAGTCAAACAGGTATGTTACAAATGCACACATATACTGCTAGTCTGCTACACATCTGTTGAGGAGTACGGTCACAAATATGTGATTAGAATGTTCGCAATCCGAGAGTTCCAAGATTTTCCCCATAAACTGTATAAAGAACACTGAAACTATAGATTGTTTGCGTAGAATTCTAGAAGGAACCAGGAAAATAATTCACTCTTCAACAGTTTAATAGCCTGACTGGTATACACAGCTGTGCTATGTGAGATTGAACAGCTCTGCCCATTCTCTTTTACCTTCAGCACCATACTCACACGGTCACATCCCGTATGCCTGTTATGCATCAGCAGCTAATAAGCTAGAAGCACTGTGTATCACACTAGTTTTTGGGTCCATTGATACAGTATACATTTCATTTGGAATGAGTGGAACAGGTGTTGTTAACATGTGCTTGTGGAATGGACTCAAACATGTTCTTATGAACATAGACTATATACTCATCAAAGTTACATTACACACATTTCAAAACAGATTTCTGTTTTTGTTTGACTAATTTAGATTTTGCAAGGTAACTCAAGTCGGCATGAGGAGTCCTCTCTGCTGACCGCACTGTCGGACCACCTGAAGACACATACAAGCTCGGTTGTGACCATGTTGGTGATGGGTTCTCAGCATCACAAGTAAGTGCCCATGTGTTTCGGACTGTAAGACTATTTGGAAAAGGTTTCATTTGGTTGTGTGTTTGTATGTATGCGAGTAAGTGCATGCAGTTGTGTGTATGTGTGTGAGTAAGTGTGTTCTTAGACTGTTGTGCTTCTTTTTTGTCAGACGGGGTTCATGGTATCATTCTCACGGTGACCTGCGTTCTCAGTTGGGTATGGATGATGTGGAATTAGAAGAGGTGAGACGTCATATTTTACAGCACACAAACCAGTATGGATGCACACACATATTCACATACAAAGAAACAGCAGCACAAGAGAAACTGTACAACTGAATTTGTATTTGTTTATAAGGTGTATGCCCTTAAAAAGCTATTGTCCGGTGTATTTTGTTATTCATATTTTTAAAGTTAGGGAGCAAAGTTGATCACCCATGTTGCTAACATAATTAATTCTGGACAGGTGCTAGTGTACCTGCAGCTTTATAAGAGCGTGTGTGTCCACTTTCTGTACAACTGGAAGGAAGTCGTAGACCAAGTCTGCTCCTACACAAAGGCTCTGTCCAAACGTCCCTTCAAGTGAGTGCACTCACTCACCCCCTCTTTCTCTGTCCTCATTCACTCTCACTGGAAATAATTTCACCAGTAACAAGTTGATACCAACAGTGATAACTGTATAAGATGTGTGTGTGTGTTTGTTTACTCACAGGGCCATGTCCGAGTGCACTGAGCTGGGCTTCTGCGTAGACGGCGCGTGGGCGGCCGGCGCTCGGGTGGAGCGGGATGGAAAGGGTCTGGCCGCGGTGTGGAGCCGGCAGCTTCAGCAGCTGAACCGCGTCAGCCCTGCGGTGGCTGCGGCAGTGACCTCGGCCTACCCCTCCCCCCAGCTCCTGCTGCAGGTACTACTGTCACACACACACACACACACACACCTGCCTACACTCTCACACCCACTGTGCGGACACACCAGCACATCCACCCACATCAGTGTTAACCGGTAATACTGTGTCAATACAGTAATGAGTACAAAGGTTGTCAGAATATGCATGGTAAAAAATGGATTTTTGCCTTGTCCTTTACATAAACTCTTAACTTGTGATTGGCTATGTAATATGCTCACAGTAATGGAAATCAAGAATATGTGGTCATCTAGATTATTATTAGATTATTATGTAATGCATCTTGTTATAATCTATTTCTCCAGGCGTATGAGAAGTTGGATTTGGAGAAAGAGAGGCGTGGTCTGTTAGCTGACCTAACAGTGAAAGGCATGGTGAAGGAGAGGCGCGTTGGCCCTGAGTTTTCATCTCGTATCTATCGCATCCTCACTACGGAGAATTCTCAGCTAGTGCTGGACTAATGGTCATGGTCTCTGAATTAGCACATTCGGTTTCAGAATTGCTAGTGGTTCAGAGAAGAAAATCAAGCTTCGCCTTTATAATGTGATTTGGTGACTTCAGGCTGTAGAGGCACTCAAATGCACTTCATGCCACTGGTTGTTACTACTCTATTACTCTGGGTTACTAATGTTTTTTACATTGCAGATTAGGTTCTGTTTCGTATGTATGTGAAGATAGGAAAGCATATTTCATTCAGGAACTTTCAGTGTTGTACATAAATATTTTTATTGATTTTGTAATGGAATATGTAATGTATTGAATTAAAGCATATGAAGATATTCTTTTCAAACCTGTTTATTTTCTTCATTTTCATTTAGAAAAACATGCAAAGTACAAAGTACAAAAGTTCTGTAAATGTTTGCCTAAACAAGATTAAATCACCCAAACACAAACAATTACAAGCCTGTCAAAACAAAGAGATATTTGCAGAAAGCTTTTACAAACTTGGGTGAAAACTAATTTGTCACCTACCAACAATGGTTAAAAAAAACTATTTGGCCTCAGAAGATAAATTCAAACAGCAGATTAAAAGACACTAAGATTAGAAGTGCTAGGGTGAGAGACTGATTTAAGACTTATAATAAATTTGCTGCCTCTTGACATCTTCTGACATTTTCCTGTTAAGGATGAAATGGTGAGAAAATCCTCCCTGCACGAGGCTCTTTTTGTGTATGACTTGACCAGTCGTGGCCTGTTGAAGGGATAGACATTAATGGAGGGTATAACAAGTCTGAGTTTTTTGCGTTGGGGATGCGTAGCATAATTGTAGAACACTGGTTGGCTAAAGCCTTACAAGGTGCAAATAAGTTAGATGTTCTATTTCTTCATTTTAAGGTATTGACCATTACAAAGGGTTATACAATTAACTTCAACATTTTACTCCGTGCCTATGAAGATTTTGCCACATTGATGGTGACATTGGCTCCTGAAAAGGGAAGAAATGAAGGAGGAATTGCCAGAGTGATACCTGAGTAGGCTGAGCTACCTATTCAATTAGTCCACTAATTCATTGATGAGATTAGTCTTTAGTTTCTTGCATGCATGAATGCACATATTACCTTCAGCAATAACAAAAATGTCTGGATACTCTCTCAATTACCGGAGCCCCTATAAAATATGCAGAAACCTTCACATAATGAAAAACACACACATACCCACACATTCACAATCTTTCTTCTCTCAGAGGTGTAAAATCAAAAAAACACTGAAAAAGTTAATGTGTCTTTTAGAAAATGGTTACAATCAGTCAAAGTCAGTCTGTTCAATCAGAAGCTACTTATATGTGTCCAAATGGTGGACGGATGGCAGGGAGTGGACAGAAGGCTGGGGGACATGTGCCATACATTTGAAAGGAGAGTTTGCAAGGGGGAATAAGAGGTGTATGTAGAATATGTGTCTGGGTGCTTGGGAAGTGACCAGGCCTCACGTCCACCTGCAGCGCTTTCTCTGGCAAGTCTCGGGGTCGGAGGCACAGCTGTCGGTGTCGCTGTCGGACGTGGCAGCCTCAGCTTGGGCGCCGCTGTAGTCGGGCATCATGGGGTACGAGGGTAGGCAGGAGGGACACAGCACTGGGTCCGTCGCCTCGGCCCCAGGGCCGGGGGCAGCCAGCGGGCGGCGCAGGTCCACCTTGGGGCCGGGGCTGTCGTCGTAAGAGTCCGAGCTGGAGCAGTAGTCGCTGTCGTCCAGCTGGTTGGTGTCCGAGTCGCTGTCGTCGTCGCCGCTGGAGCTGTCCAGGCTGAGCACCCAGCCCAGCTGAGTTTGCAGTAGCTTGCGCAGGCCCGGCGGCAGCGGCAGCACGCTCAGGGTGTCGGCCGAGGGTGGCATGACCTGGCGCAGGCGGGCACAGCATAGGTACTGCAGCGAGGTGGGCACCGAGCTCGAGCGGATCATCTTCATGCTGCTCTTGGCCGCCGTGGAGCAGACCATCGGGTAGAGCCGCTTGTTCTGCAGCTGACGCGCTGCCACACCTGCAGCACAGCAAAGGCAATGAGGAGATGAGTAAAGATATTTGCTCAGATAAATGATATCCCACTGCAAAATGCCAAAATAGAACTCTGGATTTCAGGGCATGGTGGGTTTATTAAATCTTAGGGTATCTATTTGTCACATTGAACCAGACAGATTGACAGATTGTAATAGACTTGCAATAAACATTGATATCATTTACACATTGAAAGGATTATTTACACGCTGACAGTCACCAATTGAAACAGAACCATAATCAATTCAAGTCAATTGTTAAAACATTTTACATAATTATTAGATAAAACCCTGGGGAGTGTGTGATTCCTTACCAATGCATCTACGGTTCTTGTAAAAAGTCAGGGTTCCATGCCAGCTGTCCAGGTGAACCCCAATGATAGAACCCTGCCCGAACCGTGGTGAGAAGCTCACCTTCGATCCCTTATGGTGCAGGAGACCTGTACACCCCACACCCCACAACACACAGTGAAAAAATGCACCCTGAAGGACCAGTGCACAGTAACAGTGAGTGAGAGTGCAACAACAAGAATTTTGTGAAAAACGAGAATCAGCTGATTTAGTTCCTGTGACTTAGTCCTTCCTTACTGATATTATTTGTTCAGGAAACATGACAGCATGAAGGCTACCAGCTATCCAAAGGCACATGAGTTCTACATGGAGTCAGCAGAACAGTAGTGTTCCTCAGCCTAGCGCTCAGGAACCTTAGCATGCTAGTGTTCCTCAGCCTAGCGCACAGGAACCTCCGCATGCTAGTATTTTGTGTCTCAACCTAGCGCACAGGAACCTCAGCATGCTAGTGTTCCTCAGCCTAGCGCACAGGAACCTCAGCATGCGCTTGGTCTCCTCTGGCCCTACCGTCTGTCTAGTACATCTCAGTCCACTCTGCTGCTGACCGTGTCTGTTCCACCATCTGTTTGCCAGTGTCCTCATTGCGTCTCTTGCCAACTACCTCTCTAAAGCCTCTCTCACCATTGCAGACAACCTGCTAATTCATCTACCTACGTAAGATGTAACTGTGGAGGGCACCTAACTCTTAGTCAATCAAGTTTTCTACGTATGTCTCCCTCTGTCCACAAATCACTCCTGGCAAACTGAATACAGTCTATGCAGGTTATAGGCTATGCAGTTTATAGGCTATACAGGTTATTGAGGGGATATAGGCTTATCTGATTTTGAGCAGATAACAGAGCAGGGACATCTAGCTAAACACTGAGCTTTGGATCCCTACAAACAGCGCAGACAGTGTGCTCATTTGGTATAAAGCCCAATAGCATCATGTCACACACACACACACATGCAGCTTCATGATGGTGAATTAAGTTATAGATTGTAAGCTGTGCATAGTTATATAAATAACACAACTGTAAATCTCCATAAGTATGAGGGTTGAGTCAGTGCTTTTGAATGCCTGATTATATAAGTTGGACAAAATCCTTCAAAAAATATGTCAACATGCTAATTCACTTGTCATTTGTAGAAGGAAATCCCTTGGAAGTTCAGATACATTTGCAACTTGATCACATTCTAACCATCAGTTCATATTGCCATCAGTAATAAATTCTATGTTTATCAGACTGTATGGAAATGAAGGACAGAGTCAGAATGGCAGGGTCTGGCTCTAATCCCTCTAATGGTCATTAACTATGCCATTTCAGTGAATATGCAACTGAGGGGTGTGAGGCCTCACCTGTGTAAGAAAGACCCCAACTGTCTCCGTCAGTGCCCAGCAGACTGCAGAAGCTGTGCCTGAACTGGTCAAGATTCACCTCCGACGTCCCGACACCAACCATCTACACCAGACACCCACAAATGTTAAAATCAAACTGTTTCAAAACTACATGAAAGAAACACCACATTTGAATAGAAAAAAGGAGAAGGAGGTAAAAGAAGGTGGCACTCGCACCATATCAGTTCCGTAGACTGGTGACGTCATCTTGATCTCCCAGAAGTGCTGTCCATCTGCAAGTTCTTTGGTTCCACGGATGGCGGCCGTTCCACAACTGTACTCCGAGTGGAAACTCACTTTCCGGTCGGAACAGCTCAGGTACGTGGAGGACGACTTACAAGTGTCATCCCACACCCAGTCACAAGCTGTACATCACACACAGACAACCACAGATGTTAGTACCATAATAGTGCCGCAGTATTTAAGTATCATCTGCATATCTACCATTATCTCCATTCCTCATTCTGAAAGAAACATGCACATGCACACACTTACTCTGATCCTCCTCTCCACACGCACAGTCAGCCAGGATGGTGACCCCAGCGGAAGGGTCACAGCTGACCTCAGTCTGGTTGGGGCATTGGCAAAATGACTCCCCTGTGACGGGCACCACAAGGGGCATCACCGTAGAAATGGGCAGCGACACTGCCTGATACTCGGACTCTGAATCCGACTCGTTAACCTACAGACAGACAAATAGAAGGCAGAGATTTGGAGAGTGTCTGATTCTGGTAGGTAGGGTGCATACATATACGGTTAGAGCTTTCAAAGACAGATCTAGGTAGACTAGCAAACAGTATGTGAACAGTATGAACATAGGGGGCATAAGTCATTTAATGGTAAAAACAGCCTGATGCACAGACACAGGCAGACATAAGCTCACCGACAAACTGGGACACAGAAAGGCAGGCAGGCAGGCAGGCAGCAAGAGAGCCACAGATGGACATACAGAGGAAGGCTCAAACATACTTCAAAACTGTGGAAACAGTGCCTCCTCTTGAGCTTCTTTCCTTTTTCACTTCTCAGAAGTTATTGCTTCTTTTACTGTCTTTCTTTGCACTTGTGGACTATGAACTATAACTCTTGCTAACTATTTTTGTGAAAGTTTCTGGAATATTCCAAAGCTGCTAAGACTGGAAAATCCTTCAAACCAACTCTGAGCACACTTATCACACCTCGGCCAGTAGTCACACGCGCCCCCTTTCCCCAAAAAGGAGGGCTGCCACCAGCTGAGGTGCAACCCAACCTGCTGCCTAACTGGACAGAGGCCAGCTGAGGTGCAACCCAACCTGCTGCCTAACTGGACAGAAATCAGCTAATCTCTGACTGGCCCCACCAACAATCTCAAACTCTGACTGGCGAGACAACCTGTCTGCCAGGAATAAGCATGTGCTTAAAATACTACAGAGAGAGAGAGAGAGAGAGAGGGAGAGAGAGGGGGGGGGGGGGGGGGGTGGGCAGAACACAGAAAAAGCTGTTCATATATGGGAATATAGAATATGAAAAACTCTCTCATTTCCATATTCCAACACCAGCCTGATTTATTCAGAATGTTGACTCACTCAATCCTGTCTTCATAAAACTTCTGCTAAATCTATCCACACGTTCACAGCTCTGGCCAAAGAGTCCATAAATGCAGTGGACATAATAAATACAGTGGATGTAATTTAATGTTTATACATGTGACATGAGACATCTGACCCCTTTTAGACATGAGACATCTGACTCCTCACCTCTGATGTCAGCATTGTCCACTTTGCTGATTGGCAGGACAGCATAATGGATGTGGCCTCAGGCGCTGTTCCACTCCAGATGCATCTCTGGGCACGGTAATCCCCAAATCAAATCAACCAAGTCAACACCTGTTTTCTAACACTGATAAACACACACACAATAAAATATTAACACAAACTCTTTGAACGACAAAATAATTTACGAGTCTCTTAGGCTGATTTTTTTAAAGGCTCTTTAAAAGAACTTTACCCTCCACGTTGGCTAGCGCCACACAGACTTAAGACATTGTCTCTGATTATATCATGAACGCATACACATACACTTGCTAGGCTCTCTCTCTCTCACACACACACACACACGCACACACACACACACGAACACTTGATACACAGGGCCACTGGTGCTGTGGTCCACTAACCTCTTTACTGATTTTAGGCCATGAGTCCACACATGGGTCCACATAACTCAGCGTCTCAACATCCATGTCATATTACATGCACACGTTTACATAGACCGTGACCCTTAGTCCTTCAGTGCCTGGCTACCGGCGCTTCTCAGAATTCTTGCGACAGCCCGGCAAGATTAGGCCATTCAAGCTGTCTTGTAACTGATACACCTGCTGCCACACACACACTCACACAAACTCTTGCTGGCAGGCCAACCTTCACAGGTGCACGGTGCACGAGTTAATTGATAGCTTATTTGTTACACTCAGAGGAACCGAAGCGTGGCCTGATTTTTAAGGTAGCCATAAACACACACACACACACACACACACACACAGGGATACAATAGATTCTGGACACCTACAATCCACTGTAGGCTACTGACAGCTGCATATATTGCTATGCCTATCCATAGAGCACTGGCAGAATCGGGTTTCATGCTATGAGGAGATACTGTAACACACATGCGGGGGAATAGCCTACCACAGAGCCATCTCTCTGACATAAACACGCAACTGATGTTGCAGATATTTGCTGACGCGCGACATAAGCTATTCTGACCGCGGGCATGCGGTCTTGGCATAAACACATTTGTCACCTGATAAATGAATTCAAAACAACTTTATTTCTAGTTGAAGACATGATCCTTTATGTTAAAAAAAAACAATCCCAAAGGCAGCATAGGGAAACTGTCTTAATGACAAAAACAATTTACCATGGAATAACGCGGAATAGCCTAATAAATTGAGTGACATTTCGTCCACAATGCCACAGACTAAATGAACAATTAATCTCTCTCTCTCACACACACACACACACACACACACACACACACACACACACACACACCACGGCACCACGGTAAGCTACCCCTTGATATTTCATTATACACTTATCCAAGTCTGAAACCTCACAAAAACATATATCAGGCTTTAGGATATTAACAATATTTTACTCTCCCAGCGTTATCGTATGAAGTTGCCTACCTGATTAAACGACCGCTTGCCTTGTCACGTTCTGTCACGCTTGTCCGATTATGATCCACTGCTGTGTGGCGTCAGATGTCCAAGACTTCGTGACCCATTTCACCTCATGGCAGACGTAAACAGTAAAGTTGTCTGCGCCCTCCCTCACCTGCACCTTATTGGATAAAGACGTCAATTGGGAGGAGCCAGACCTAAGCACCTTCCATAGGATATCGTGATGGTTAAAAACTGACAACACCTCCCTGTAAAAGAAAAAAAATATTCATGAAGAATGAAAGGCCCCAGTGCATTGAGTTAGGCCTACAATATATAATAATACAATTATAATAATACAATAATTAATATGATACAATAATGTGTCGCTTAGTACTTGGCTTGACAACTATGGGATAAATGATCAGATAGCCTATTGACACAGAGTGATCACATGTGATTCAGTTTTTCCCAAACTTTATGTTGGTACCTACTGTATTGACCTGACACACTTCTGGAGTGCTGTTAGAGATGGTGAAAATGCTGTTATTTGTGTCATTTTCTTTGTAAGAGTGAATACATTTAAATGAATGTGAAGTTATAATAAACTTTCTCAGCACTGATTTAGGCTCTTCAACTAACAGTGCCCTAAATATGTCCTGTGACATAGATGTTGTGCACTGATTTCTCTGCGTGCATATGAGGAGTCAATAAAATGTTGCTAACAATGGAGACAAAGGTAATGGTTGTGAAACCACACTTCAAAATGTCACACACAAAAATATTACTAGGCCTAGGCCCACTGTGCCTAGCATATATCACAAGTTAGCCTAGCAACCACTTGAAAGGTCATTGGCTCTCTTCTGTTGTTCTGATATAACAGGGCTTCCCTACAGCTTTAAACATGGGCACAGAAGTGTGGCATAGCCTAGTTGGAAAAGCTTGGGCAATGTCACATGACTTAAGGGTTTATCCATAGTTACAGTCATGACTTCATGTGTGACCATGAATGTAAGGCCTATGGCCAGGGATGTTATATTTTGAAATCACAGATCAAATCATTTATCATTTGAAATTAATTTTGGAAAATTGACAAAATAGGTCTACACTATTTATATTAATTAACTCACAATTTTCCCTAAACTCTTCCTTCAAGATTGTCATTGCTTAAGCACAGGTTATAAACAGAGGAACACCAATGCTGTCACCTTTTGTCTAATCCAGGTATTTCAGTAGGCTACAACGTAGGTTGGCCTATTAACGCATCTGTCATCTGCTTAGGCCTACTTTGTCAATCAGGGGACGGCGCTGCTGGCTCTGCCTTGGCTGTGCCAGAGAATGTCTAATAGACGGCCACTGGCTGTGCTTGGAGATACACTGGACACACAATGCACAAGCCACGATCCCTTTGATTGGCTTCTAATTTCCGAAAGGCGGGCGTTCCACTGTTTCTGGAGACCTGGATGGTTCTTTTTCGGAAGTGACGCATGTGAATGCGGAAGAAAACTTTGATCAGCTCCTGTCGGCATGGAAGAAAATAGCGGTATGTAACCGTCTTCCTAGTTATTTAGCCAATATATTTATATTGAAAGAATGTTGCAATTTGATTAATTGTGTAACCAACCAGTCAGTTAGTGAGCAGTGTAGCCTCCTACTAACAAAGTATGGTAGCGGTGCAGTTTGCTGTAACTTCGTCACATGATTTCCTAAACCGGATCATTTCTGCAACCGAACTATTTTCCCCCGAAAGGCGAGCTATTCAAAGCTTCACTTACAATAATTTGATTATTTCCGATCATTTTATTTACACTACATGCTTGGTTGTACCTCTCCTTCTCACTTAGATCGAACAAGCCTCTCACAGGTCCGTCGGGTCGTCCTGGTACTGTCAGGTAAAGGAGGTGTCGGGAAAAGCACCATCACTACAGAACTTGCACTGGCCTTCCGACACGCCGGTAAAAAGGTAGGCTACGACTTGGGAGATAGTCTCTCTGCAATCTGTTTTAAAACATGAAGGCCTACCTGTTCATTTCTGATGTAGCCTACTCTGTGACCAGAGAGTGTTGGCTGTCGGACTAAAGTTCACGACGAAGCACATAAACAGAAGGGATTTGTTTGTCTTAGGTGGGCATTCTGGATGTGGATCTATGTGGGCCCAGTATTCCGCGCATGCTGCGAGTGTGTCGGCCAGAGGTGCACCAGTGTGAGTCGGGCTGGGTACCCGTCTATGCAGACACCCAGCAGAGCCTCGCGCTCATGTCCATTGGCTTCCTGTTGGAACACCCAGATGAGGCTGTGGTATGGAGGGGCCCCAAGAAAACAGGTATCAGCTCTGACACTGAATGCACGCTCTGGCTTCAGAAGATGAAGAGCCTCTTACATGGAAGTTCTGGAATATCATGTCTATTCCAGACATTTCACATTTCATCATTTTTGGGGCAAAGTCATGGAATATCAGGGAATTTTGTTATAGCAGTTTAAAATGTACTGGCCAAAATACATTAATACAAATATATTTCCACACAGAATTGATATCTGGTTATTAGCTTTACGGCTTGCTTGAGTAGCTAACTGTGTTTATTCAATGCCTATTTAATCATCTCCCGCAAGTAAAAGATTATTGACCGCTATGCGGGTGCTCTGAAATCATTGGTTGGTATATTGTACTATTTTTACTACATTTGACTTAAAGTGGGAACCCTGAATGAGAGTAACAGTGCTGTGTTTCAGTTGCCAACATTCCTCACCTGACATCCTGTCGTTTCATCCAGCTCTGATAGGTCAATTTGTGAGTGATGTAGCATGGGGTGAACTGGACATCCTCTTGGTGGACACGCCGCCCGGAACATCAGATGAGCATCTGGCCGTGCTGGAGAATCTCCGCAAACACAGAGTGGACGGTGCCGTGCTGGTCACCACTCCACAGGTACAACAGCTGCGCTGAAATACTAACCACACGGTTGAAATGCATACTATCCATGACACGGCCATCAGGATGACTTGGATGAAGGTGTTTGCTTGTTCCTCTGTTGTGTGTATTGTAAAGGTAGTATCAGTCCTCTTCTCATGGTTGTGTGTGTGTGGCAGGCGGTGTCAACTGGAGATGTTCGGCGAGAGATTACCTTCTGTAAGAAGACAGGCGTACGCATCCTCGGGCTTATTGAGAACATGAGCGGCTTCGTGTGTCCACACTGCTCCGTGAGTGCTCACACACAGACACACACACACACACACACACACACACACATGACCACACATGACCTTCTCTCCCACACGTTGTCCCTCCCCTCCCACACACACACGATCCCTCTCCACTCCCCCACCACACACTCAAAACTTTACCACAGCTTACAACTTCACATGTAGATATTTAAAAAAAAACAACAACCTTGTGATTGTTTTATTTTGGAAATGCCAGTGCACATGTTGTGATAAGCACATTGCTTTGTTAGGCTAGAAAGCTTAAAGTGGTCAGATATGGGGCAGGTTAGTCCTAGAGTCAGCAGTCAGGTGATTCCATCACAGGCCTCCTGTCTGTGGAATGGAAAAGTGTCACTGTTAGATAAAGAGCCTGAACTAAATCAGTACTGAGAGAGAGTTTCTTTTAACTTCACATTCATTTAAATGTATTCGCTCTTATAACAAATAACAGCATTTTCACCATATACCTCAGAGAATTCTCTTGTCATTAGATGAGCTTTTAGATTCCTGTTTCAGTACTGTTGAGGCTGTTATGATATGCATATCTATGGCATATATTTTCAAACAGTTTTTATTGTATAGGTAAATGAACAACTATGCTAACAACCTATATTGTGAAATCCCTGACAAGCCTATGTTCACTTTGTGTGTGTGCAGGAATGCAGTAACATCTTTTCCAAAGGTGGGGGAGAGGAACTGGCCAAGTTGACAGGATCAGAGTTTCTGGGTAAGAGGCTGCTGCCCTGCTTCACTGCTAATCTTAACCACTAGATGGCAGTGCAGCCCACTAAAAAATTGTCACTCGGTTTGCCTATATTTTTTTTTATCCATTTCAAACTGACTATCTGGGAGAGTGTTGTAAACAGCAGATTCTGCTTGACATGTACGTTTCACTGACACGTTAAGCAATGAGCCTAGCTGTGCTATCAGCCATGCTAGCTGATGGACCCCCTCTCATCTAGAAACAGGCAAAGCTCAAGGTCACTCCCGCTCCACAGATCACCGATAGGCCTGCTGTGCCTGGGAGTGGGTGTGCAGCAGATGAACTGCTGTCACTCCCTCAGGCTCTCCAGACAGCAGTCAGATCTCCATTAGTGCCAGTGATGCCACGACAGACTGGTTGATCAATAGCCTATCAGTAATAAATGATGCACATGATCGGCTCTTTACTGCCACATGGCACGAATGGAGCTAAATATCAGGAGATAGCAGTGCTAGTCATTTTTGAAACTGGGCTAGCTGCATGAGTACATACTAGAGGTGTAAAGGTACATGTATTCACACTGAACTGCTTAAGCAGCAGGCCTTTTTGCTTGCGGACAATGTTTCAAATTCAAATTCCCCACACAAACATATGAAGTAGCAGGCCATATATCAGTTTAGTCAATTAACGTTTGACCCCTTTTCAAACTACTATTCCTGTTGCACATCAGCAATATTGTTAGTGAATTTTAAGTTAGCAGTACCTACAGGCTTACTGTACCGAAAATGAACCGAACCGTGGCTTCAGAACTGAGGTACACACAGAACCGTGACTGTGTACCGTTATACCCCTAGTATACAGAGGCATCCTACAAACATTGAGAGGTCATTTTAGTTATAAATGAAGTGTCAGACATTGATGTCTTATAAAAGAAGGCCTGCTATTGTTGCGTAATGGACATAGCCAGTATGTTATTCAGTTCATGGGAGAAATGAAAATCACATGCTAAACTGACCCAAAACCATTTCAACATAACCAGATTTTAGGAGGAATGAAAATGTCTTATTACTGTATCAGACTTCTAAGGACATTCATACATACAGTCAGTGCTGATATGCATTATTTTCCCCATTTACATTTGAATGTGATGTATGGAACACATGATAGCAGATTAATATTATTGTCCAAGAGCTGCTGTGAATCAGAGCTGGAATGTGTTTGTTTTAGGCTGTGTGCCACTGGACCCTCAGCTGACGCAGAGTCTTGAGGAGGGCGAAGACTTCCTGCAGGCGTTTCCTAAGAGCGCCACCTTCAGTGCCATCAACACTATTGCAAACACCCTGCAGAGCAGGCTGGAGGATGACTGACTTCTCCAACCACACATCCACTTATAGTCCCAAGTCTGCACTGTAGTTACATGCTTGCATAAATCATTTATATATTGTGTATATGTGTATTGTTACTTTGCTAAATCTTGAATTTTAAAAATAAAATGATTTTGTAACTTACTTGGGGTAGTCCCATTCCAACTGGTCAGTCTCTTCCTTGAGGGGGGTCCAAAAGACTTCAGTGGTCTGAGATACTGTGTTGCTGAGACCCAGTGTTTTGCAGGAGTTTATTAGAATAATGAAATTACCCATTTCAAACCATGCTCATTTGTTTAAATGATAGTTAATGTAATTACATTAACTATCATCTAGAGGCCAAATGGACTCACCCAACTTGACAGTTGAGAGGTTTTGACTTTAGCTATTAACCTTCTAAACCCTTGAAATAATCAGAAATCTCCTACTTTACACTCATGCTATGAGGGACCGGTCAGGGATGAGGAAAGCTGTTACATTTCAGAAGGTATTTCCTTAAATAGAATCACCACAAACATTCTGGTAGGAAATGGTTGTGGACTAACCTTCTGAACACCCAATGTGTACTGTACAGTCTACTTAATGTTCAAGATCATCTTAAGCAACAGCACACAGACGTTGAACATCTTCTGTCATCTACAATGATACAGATCTATGGTTTGCGCACATATGAGAACAACAGGATGGAGACTCTTTGGAAATTAGACTTGTGAGAGCCACCACGGGGCACACACACCTTTAATACAACCAGACAGCAGTTACTAAAGGAGAAACACACGTGTGAGAAGTCAAAACACAGTTACACATCGAACTTACACACTCCCAGCCCGACGGACACACATCAGAGGCAATCCCAGTAGAACCAGTTTACACAACCATAGAATGTCCAATCACGGTACACTTAACCGACAGTGCAGATTGCTAACTAATAGTTATTGATCATAATGTATATCTTTGTATATATGTTTACATCATATGTACTAAGGGGATTCCAAATATCTTTGCTCCATTTGTACAGCGTCATTACCTTATAAATAAAATCAGTGGAAAAAATGACAAAATTAAAAAAAAAAAAAAAAAAAAAAAACTATTCCATACAATTTCATTTCATCCACATAGATTAAGATATTTTTTTTCCCAACCAGTTTACCGATGGGATCCCCTGCACTTAACAGGACCAGCTCCCGTGTAAGACGGAGCACACAAATCAGACCTTGCTGGCCCAGGAGATGACCACAAGATCAGTCTGCAACAAAGAGGAGCACTGCTAGACCTCAGAGTCTGACCACTAGGACAGATGAATGAGAAGAGGGTGTTGGAGAAGAGAGGAGAATCATCTGTTTTTTTCACCTTTTTTCATATTTCACACACAGAAAAGACAAAAATCACTACATTGCGCATTTACAGGAAGTTGACTATCAAATCAAAACAACTGTACACATTGAAAGACCATATTTTTATGGAGCTTTTTTTTTTTTCCTTTAAATATTTAGATTTTTTTAAACCCCACATTTGATACTATTTTTTCAATCTGGTTTCAGACGTCCCTCTCCCACTCCCAGCCCCTCCCAGATTTAACAGGTCCCTCCCATCCCTCCCAGCAGCAAAGGATGGTGGAGGTGTGGTTTATTTGGTGGAGAGAATGAGGGCCACGATGAGCCCATACAGTCCCAGCACTTCGGCAAAGATGAGGATGAGGATCATGCCCACGAACAGGCGGGGCTGCTGGGCCGTCCCCCTGACGCCCGCGTCTCCCACGATGCCGATGGCAAAGCCCGCGGCCAGGCCGCTCAGACCCACGCTCAGCCCTGCGCCCAGGTGCAGGAAGCTCCTACAAACACACACACACACACACACAAAAGGTTAGAGGTTGACCTCAGTAGCTGTGGCTCCAGTGTAGTCTCAGTGGCTTTGACCGTGTGGTTGCACTGGTGTGTTAGAGACCACAGGAGATGGAGAACAAGTACAACAAGAGACCAGACACACCCAACGAAAGACAGTGAGAGAGAGAGAGAGAGAGAGAGAGAGAGAGAGAGAGAGAGAGAGAGAGAGAGAGACAGAGAGAGAGAGACAGAGAGAGAGAGACAGAGACAGAGACAGAGAGAGAGAGACAGAGACAGAGAGAGAGAGACAGAGAGAGAGAGACAGAGAGAGAGAGAGAGAGAGAGAGACAGAGAGAGAGAGACAGAGAGAGAGACAGAGAGATGGGGATCAAAAGTAGCCCCAGGCACTCACTTGAAGAGCGTGATCCGCTCTGAGATGTTGTTGGCGATGAGCACAGCCACCACCAGCCCGTAGATGGCTATGATACCCGCCATGACCACTGGGATGATGGACTTCATGATGAGCTCCGGGCGCATCACTGACATGGCAGCGATGCCCGTGCCACTCTTGGCCGTGCCATACGCGGCGCCCAGTGCTAGGGGGGGGGGGGGGGGAGAAGGAGAACGGGATACTCAGAAACCACTGAACCACTTCAACACAACAAGCTAATAGGTTAGCAGACCACACAGATCGATAGACGCTTAAGTCCAGCATCGTCCAAACGAACCGGACGGAGCAAGAGAGACGGATGGGAGCGCGCAGAGGTCGCAGAGAGGCCATACGGCGGGTTTGGGTTTCAGTTAATTAAAAAGAGGAAGATGGAGTGCTGAGTGTGCCTCTTGCACAGGGGAAGAGAAAGCGGAGTTCAGCATGACAGCCCACTAGGGCTGCTCTGAATGCTCCATAGCTCTCAAAACAATTAAGCCCATTCATGACATGGAGGCTACTCAAACCTGACAAGTCCTACCAGCCACCACATGCAGTGCACCCCCCTCAGTTCTCCATTCTGCAAGTATGAGAATGTTACATGGGCAAAACACACCACCTCAAATTCAAGGAAAACACTTGGATTTTCAGTGCGCCTACAGGCCGTCAGCATTACCGATTTGAAGGACACAGTTATCAATGGCCTTGATGCCCTAGTCAAACATGACCCTGATATCGAGTGAGACAACAGTTCAGATGGGTTTACTACATCATGCCAAGAATCTCCAAAAAACAGGCAGAAGCCAATACGCCAACAATCTACAAAAACAAGCAGAAGCAAAGCTTTTTCCAGTGGATTCTACAAGCCCACTTTGCGTGCATGCTTTGCTGAACACTGAGGCCACCAGGTGTGACATACTTCTGCATTTCCTAGAACATGTCTAAATTTATGCGGGTATTTCCGTGAAATAAAAAAATAGTTAAAACCAATGTAATGGAGCTAATCATTTCTCAACCCTCTGTTAGCATTCTCATAACCTCTACCACACAGAGCTGATTGCATCTCATACAGCAGTGTGACTGGCTAAAAGCCTGGTAAAATTAAGTCCTGAAGTGGGGGTCAGTGCAATGGAGGTCAGATTTGCTCCCAGGCCACCATGTATGGCCATGACCTGCCGTCCTTCCTTTCGCATCGGTCACCTCAAACACCGAGGAAACCCTGCACCACACCAGGGCCCTGCACCCTGGCTTTATGTGTACGAGTGGCCTGCAGTCCTCCAAATCACAAACCCACGGGCTCATTCACAGAGGACACGCACAGTGGCTGACGTCAGAGAAAGGGCGGGGAAGGAGAGAAATGAGCAAGGGAGGGGATGCAGTGGAGGGGCGATAGGCACAGTGTGGAATCAGCTCTTTACTGAGAGAGAAGAGCTCGGAGAACAGAGTGGTGCGGAATGATGGGATGGGTACAGAGTAGGGCTGCACAACTAATCAATTTCTACTGGAAATCACAATTTGACCTAACGCAATTAGGTGATTGCAAAGGCTGCTGTTAATTGTGCAGCTTGCAACTCTGTCCTAGTGGTTAATCTTCATATGGAAGAAATCTATAGTCATGTCACCAAACAGGAGTGCTGTTATTCTCATGCACAAGGCAGGCTCATCAATCAGAAGAGGCCCAACTTAGAGCAAAATTAGGAATATTGAACTGAAGCTTGACCATCATAAATTGCAGAATCAGGAAGAAAAAAAAAATCACAGTTAAAAAATGTCCCCAAAGGAAAAGAGAAGAGAGAATTATTCTTTATTCTATATACTACATCAAAACAAATTTGCAGAAAAAATCTGGAATCCAAAGAGACTGCTGCTATATTTAACTGTTGGAAGTGCTGATGCAGCATCCATTTTTGGCAGCAGGACTGATGTTCATTAGCTGATTGAAGCTGCAGAGTCTGTAGTGCAGCATGGTGCTGGTCACTTTAGGTGAGAGGGATGTTCGCCTCACTTTCCCCAACCAGAAAACTGTGTTCAAATAGGATGCAAGGGCACAGCACAGGAAGCATTCATCTCTTGTTCTTGCCCCTACGTGGAGGATTCATCTTCCTCCTCCGAAGTGTGTGTGTGTGTGCGCGTGTGTGTGTGTCCCCTCCTGTCTCTGTGACAGATGGCATCAGGCGGCGGTGAAGAGACAGGTTCCTGGGCACAGATGGCACACTGCCACCAGCCACTGTGACTCACACCTCCTCCCCACCGCCAGATCAATACAGATATCAATTACCCTTTCTGACTTACGCACAGAGCACGAGTGGCCTTAATGAGATGGGTCTGCGTCAGAAGACAACACACCCACACAGACAAGCTGAATGGGAGAAGACTACCCTTGATCTGGAAGGCCAACCGGTTTAGTAGGACAATGGGGCTGAACCATAGATGAAAGGAGATAAAGCAGTAACATAACTGACAATCGGTCGATCGAGTTTGAATCCTGAACCAGCCGTTGCAAGTCTGTGACGCTTTGAATAAAAGTGTCTGCTTAATACTGCTCAATTAGCTTTATTAGGTGGAGACCGACAGACTACCATTCTAATTCATTCAGCTACTTCAGCCCAGAAAATAGGAAAATGACTGATCTGAATCTTATGATTTTTACCCCTTTTTCGCACCAAAATAAGAGTTGAAAACACCATATGACTGATGACCTCACTCACGCATCTTGGCAACAAAGCAGCCCATGCTAACTGGATAAAGCCAACACCCTAATAAAGCATGCCCCCCAGCCTAAGCCAGGACATACAATTGCCATCCTCCACTATGGGGAAACACTGAAGTGACCGTATACCACCAAACCCAGTGTCTTGAACACCAGGGCATTTCAAGAGGCTCTCTCTTGGGGGCTAAGCTGATGGTGGTTTTGGACCAGTATTTCACACCGATTAAAAAGGCCCCAACTGTAGCCAGTTTTAAATCTAGACTTAAGACCAAACTGTTCTCAGACGCTTTCTGCTAACTGTGCCGAGTTACAAATTCTGAATCTGCCTCGATAATTATTCTACTTTGTCTTTTATTACTTTTTTTTACTGCTTTTGCCTTTGTTTTTGCTTACTAATTATTCTTTATTTTTAAATGATTTTACCTTGTGTTTTATGTTTTCTTTTTATTATGATCTTTACCTTTTAACTATTCTTTGACTATATTGCCCTTCTATGCTTTTATTTGTTATTATTGTTTGGTTTTGTTTATGTAAAGCACATTGAATGACCTCTGTGTATGAAATGTGCTATATAAATAAACTTGACTTGACTTGACTTGACTTGACCGATGTCCGTTCCTCTGTCAGCAGCAGCCAGCCTCCTCACCACCACCACAGATACAAACACCAGGCTCCCAATCAGAGGGCAGGAATGAATTTAATAGGTCCTGTGTTTGATTAAACCACATATCTGAGTATGCAGGGGGACTCCTGAGACACTGAGATAAGGGAAATGTCCGACAAGTCAACGCAAGGAGCGGGTGTGCGTGTTCATGTACAGGAGACAGTGGACGGGTGCTGATGGGCAATCCCAGAGGCAGCATCATTTTTTTTTTTTTAATCCTAATCCTGGGCTTAAGTAAAGAGCTTTTATTCTCCCCCTCACTTCCTCCCTCTGCCTTTACCATAGCCATGTGTGAAACAGTGCTGTGAGCAGGTCACATTAAACTTGTGTAAAATTATAATACAAAAAATGCATACACAAAAACATCCAGACTCTTGCAACACACACACACACACACTACACTACTCAGTCTGTCCATTCTTTGAAACAAGTGCACATGTTCCCACAGATGCACTGCACTATCGTTGTTAGTAGAGAACAAAAGCCCAAGTCATTTGGCATCACATGATAGTCTGTAAAGGAGCTACTCCATTTCCTTTTCTTTACACAGATGTTTCATGGAGATTAAAAAAACAAGAAAACTGGGACTATATAACTGAGTGGATAGTATTTCTGACTCAAAGACAGACTGCCAATGAATCATGGAAAACTCTGCCACTGACACGGCGCGTGACATTGAGAGTCTATGCGAGTTCTAATGCTGCGAAGCAGGTGCACACACTCTGACCTAGGCCTAGTGGAGTAGTTAGTTACTTCTCTGGAAATATGGAATTCTAATATGAGCTTGGGAGTACGATTTGAAGAGTCATCACCAAAATTGTGCACATGTAGGCCTGGGTACACTACACTGCATCCAGGCTACTTCTCCAGAACCACTGAGTCAGAGTTGGCTCCACACAGTGAGCAATCTGACCAGCATGGTGAGTCATTGGATGCCAAACAACGCACAAACACAGAGAGAAAGGCACATAAAAGCATCCTTCCTATATCCAACCTCCTATACATAGCAGATGATTTTAAGTCATCAAGGTACACTCCTTTCTGGTTTCTTGTCAAACTAGGCTCCATAGAACCATAGTAAAACTCCACCAAGGATATTCATATCCTGATACAAAATACATCAAACTGGAGTCAAACATTCCTTCCACTCAGACACACAATTCTAATTCAGTTGGAATTGGACTAAGACTATCAAACGGTATGAACTTTGTCACATAACATCACCCTTGTGATGGTCCATTACCTCTGATCACCTGACTGGTGCATGTCATGAGCAACAGAGCCCAGGGATTAATGAATGGGGGGTCACACAGTAGTCATCTATAGGCAGTTCAGCACTCAAAGAAGGCTGAGGGGCTGATGTAAAGATATTGGGATTAGACTAGGGGTTGTAGGGAGTGGGGTGGTGTGTGTGTTATATTTTAATCCTCCTCCAATTTATGTAAAGGTCAGTGAGAATATGTTGTCTCAATCACATCACCAGGGAGTAGCTCTGCCTCTTGAAGCATATAGTTCACAAAGCCACAGAGAGCAATGCCTTGGTGACTGACTTGTCAGAGATATGTTGCATAGGACAGGCAGTACAACTGTGTGAAATAGCCTAATGCTGCAAGCCATAGGATGGTACCTAAAAGACCACAGAGGTCTACACTGGGTCACAACTAACTGGCCAAACCAATTAGCAGTTAGTCGATATTCCAATCATCCTGTCTGTGGCACAGTGTCAACTTTCACAGACCTGCCACATTGACCATTTCACAGGTCTAGCAGTTGAAATGCCAGCGGGTGGGGAAAACAATCTAAAGATATGAACGGTCTTTTTAACAGTCTGCTTGACAACGTAAGACTACATGTGACTTCCATTGGTCATAAGACTAGCAATGCACCAAGGGACATGTCAGACTTCAATTGCGGTCATTGGTTTGAGACGGCATTTGGGATCATAAATACTTTAATGTAATATGGGGACGAGATGCTATTCAAGATTATCAATAAATAAGGCTGCTTACCTATAAACGGGAAGCCTTCGCAAAACCATATTACTAGCATATTTACCATATAATCCTTTAATTTCACTGCTAGTTACGCCCCTGCTGGAAGTTGTAAGTCAATGAACCTTTACCAGACCCACTCTCAATTGAGAAGGGTCTGATGTCAACGACGCTACTTCGCAGAGTAGATCTAGAGGAATCTAGCTAAACAGAATGATGACGCTCCCCTTTATCAAACCCACGACATTCGCAAATCGGGCACCGAATGGCTTGGCAGGCGAATGTACGGCATATGTAGTCAGTGGCAAAACATCAATAACTGCCAGCTAGACTAATGTAGTCGTCACTACAATTTATGGATGACATTTTACGTGAATGATGTTGGCTAACCACTAAAACTACGCAAAGTTATACCAATTAAGGTTACCTAAGAAGAACCATTTGATGACTCCCTAACGTTAGGCATAAGAATAGAGCAGAAAAGGTTAGCAAAGCAATCCATCAATAGCAAAGAAGTCGGCAAACTAACAAAACGACTAAGCATCACCTGATGTCCTGAATGCTAATTTATCCAGAAAGCAAGCCATATCCGCCAGTTAGCTAGTCTCAACAGCTGGTTACCGAGACGGTTTCTTGTGGCAATCGCTGGCAATACAAAACCATCGATTACATTTAGTGGCAGCAAACAAACAAATAAAGTCTCACCATTGATTTATAACCAAGCAATCTGGTTATTTGGCTTGCTGCTGCTACCTAGTGTGGCGAGGATAAGGCAGGTGATACATCGATAGCTAGTTAGCTGCTAACGTTAATGATAGCTAGTTTGCCAACACGTATTGAGTTGACGTTGCCATTACCTGGCGGTAGATAACGTTAGTAATACACAGCCATGTAAAATACAACGCTGAGATAACAACAATGTAAATGAACCGGTGACATGAAAATATGCAAGACAAATGATAATGACAAGGTTTACATCAACTACATTGATTTAAGCACTTACCACTAAACACCATTGCCGCTGATGCGCCCATCACAGCGAAGAACGGGGAGTATTCGGGGCTGTCGGACGACATTCTCTCTCAAACAGTACAAAATGATACAAAAATATTTAAAGGCAAGTGTCCCTAAATGGGTTCTTTCAACTACTAAAGGCCACGGTCTAGGTATGTGAATTTCCGAGCGGGGAAACGTTGACAGGCCACCTAAACAGCAGTAGAAGGGTCTAGTCACGATTCTCCCGATAGATTCCCGGCGCAGCAGTACAAAATGGCGAAGGGGAAAATATCACCTGACAAGAAACAGGGACTTCACCAATCGATAGTGGGGGTATGCAAAAATGACGGAACTAAAACACACCTACATTTCTCACAGCAGTAATCTAAATTAGGTTATTAAGTAACGCTACAAACAAGTATAGCCTTAATAGCGTCTCTGATGTGAACTTTGCCTTTTCCATAGACTTTACTCGTTGAAGGTCATCCCCCAGCTAAGCAGATTTTGGTTCACTCCGCTGCAGGCTTTCCCTTTGATATTATAGCATTTCTCTGTTAGAATAAAATGATAGGATGAATATGAGGGTGTGGACACGAAATATCAACCATGGAATAAACTAGCCTACCTATCTTTATGCGATAATATATGCCAACAAAATATGTCGTTTTTATTAGGCTATTATTTGATATAGGCTATCTTATGGACTTGCTAGTCTGAGATGTTGATTATTGTATTCACTCCAAAAATAAACACATACTGCAAAGAGCATAATTTGTTTGGTCAGGCTACCACGTCTGAATGTTTCGTTCACAGTGGGGTGTAAAGCGTACAAGGGATTCGCGCGTTGGGGGAGGGCGAGGAGATTCCCGCTGCATTGCTTTGAGCAAGAGGAGAGAGAGAGGGATGGGTGATGGAGTGGGTGAGTCACAGCAGGGACAGCATCCCCCCAACCTCCAGTTTAGCAGAGAGGTCAACTCTCCCCACACTCTGAGTCCTGCACCAGCATCAGCATCGCGTAGCCTATCCACGACTTCCTCAGAGGCGCACCCAAGCTATGGCTTTTACAGAGGCTTATTTGCCATAGCCTACGTAGCCTATACTGAGCACACGTGAAGGTCATTGGAAGAAAGCACGTGCCTCTTCCCCCCACCCTTGTGAATGAATGAGAAATGTTATGCAATAAGATGCTGACGCTGTTCTGAGTAAATTCAGGGGTTAGTCCTTGTTCTGGATTCCTCGAGTGGGATAACGAATCAGACTATTGTTTAAATGCCCACTAAGCAGGAGAAGTAGGCTGATTCAGTCAAATGCCTTCCAGAAATATGCTTGTTGCCCTGCTATGATATATTTTTGAGTGGGCCCTAAATTATCCCCCTTGCAGTAGACCTTAAGGCTGTTCTTGTGTAGTAGCCTATATATAACCAACCATTGAGAAACCATTCCTGATCCCATCCTAATCTTGCCTGCGACACACAGGGTTAAACACTTAAGTAGTCTTCACACACTCACCCAGACTGGTTGGAAGGATGGATGATTAATAAAGATATAGTGTATACACCTGTTAGAAGTCACATGTTTCTCATCTTGATTGTAATTTGTATATAAAGTACAGGGCCTATTGAATAACCTTATTTCCAAACTTCATAACAGGAATAGGATCATCTCAACAAAACCATTAAGAATTGCTGAGATGTTTTAAATGCCATGGGCACATTATTCAGTGTAGACCACACAGTTTAATGTAAGCTTGAGTAATCATCTGGCCATCAGATCATTCACCATAGGCATGTAGGGATCCAACTCCAAGAGTGCTTGTGGGATTGATAGCAGCAGAAGCCAACAGGACAAGCACTAGGATGGTTATCACGCCACTAACACAGATAAGGCCAAGCGGAAGGCTTCAATAACACATGTTGCCAGTTCCTAAGAGGATTTTACGCCCTCTGTCGCTCAGTGTTCAAATGTTTACGTAGCCTGCAAAGTGGGTGTGGCATGTGATGCCAAGGACGTCATACGCAAAGCTGGAGAGGCATCTTATGATGTTAAATAATCTCTAGACACAAAGCTAGTGTAAGCAGACAGCATTAACTATCAGAGCAATATATATTCAATGGAAATCACCTCTCATTCAAAAATGGCAACAACACAGATTCATCTTTACAGATTAAATATTTTACTGCATAATTGACAGCGGAGTATGACAACATAGTATTCTTAACACTAAACTGGAGAACACATAACATGCTCACACACAGAGTGCATTTTATTTCCATTCTCACCACAACCGCACACACAACCAGCTAGATCTGAGCTCACACAACATTAGGATCAAACATAACACCATGAAGAGTGGTAAAGAGGTTCTCTGAGAGCTGCATTATTTTACAGGACGGCTTGTCACGAGGGAGAGGGCAGCACAGCAGCTTGTCTCTGCTGTACCACCAACACATTAAGATCCATCTAACACACGAGATCCACAGGTTACAACCACACAGGGGAACGGAGAGCTTTGTGCTGGTCTGAACGGCAGCTCTGTTCTTCACCAAAGCTGTGCGTTCGGACACAGCAGTGGGGAGATTAGTGCGGAGCTGTAACTGTCAGTAGAAACCCCATTAGCCAGCTATATCCCTCTTACTGAATAAACACACAAACACCATCCACACACACAAACACAAACAACAAACCTGATGGATAGCTTCACAGAGAAGAGCTTCATTATGTTAACAAGACACTATGTGCAGAGAACTTATAGCACCCAGGGGGCAGTTGGAAAAACACACAGCAAGAATATAAACACGATGGCCTTTGGTGGCCAGTCACCACAATGGCGGAATGTGCAACACTGGCTGGGTTGATATGCACATAAGAGAGAAGCTGGATGGAGCAAACTCAGAATTCGCTGATCATCTCAATACTATACAGCCACAGATATGCCTACAGGGTCTACCTTCACAGTGGAAGTCTTCACCAACAACAACTCAGAATCTTAGACTCAGGTGAACCATGAGACAGTAAAAAAAAAATGAAATAAGAAAATAATACATTTGAACAAATCTACATAGCAATTTTAAATGTAAAACTACGACAAACAAGGGACCAGGACTTATAAGCTCATCAAATCAGAAAGAAGCATCCTAAAGAGAGCTTAAATAATACTTTCAATCACGTTATGACTGTGGCACTGTAAAGCTTTTCGGTTGTCATCCCCTGATAAGTGTGATTACCACATTGGACGGTGTGAGCTTCAAAACTCAGGGTAAAGTGACCTTGTGTTATGTTGATCATTTGATACCAACCACCACAATAGGTGGAAGAACAGAGCAGATAAACAAGAGAAGCATTTCCGAGAACACCTACCCATTTACACTTTTAGAGAACAACCCATTTGTAAAAAGCTGGCAGAGGAAGTGAAGCTTATTAGATTAACATTCTGAAATAGAGGTGAACTAAGAACATTGCCTTTTCTCTTCCAACAAAAGTGAATGCCACGTGACAGTTTTTGTGATCAGGGGAGACTGATACCATAGGAAAGATACTGAGGATACAGGACGGATTCCATGTTGTGATAATGATAAAGATATGTGATCACCAAGCCCCATTACGAGCCCTCTCTGCTCTGCCAACACAGTCTCACACTTGCCTTAGTGTATGCACTATATGAAAGAAAAGGGCAATACAGCCAAATCAATTTCCCTCACAGGATCAAAAGAGTTCGTATGCTTAAATGACATGGTGGTATTGTGCTGATTGGCCTTAAGTACTGTCAAATAAATCTTTCACTTCTTTCCATTAACAGTAAGGCTAGTGTGACCTATGTGACAACAGATAAGAGTTAGAAAATACATTGATAATGACAAAAGTAAATAATATGAGTATGCTGCTTATTTCCTTAAATAAATAAAAAACAAAACAAAACACTGATATAGACTTTGTTGATATTGGACGGATTGGCTGGAAGCGACAACTACAATGCTAACACTTCCAGAGGCCTGATAAACCCATAATTGACACAACCCATCTTGAGTGGCTCCTCTGCGGATATGCATGCATGTGTGAGTGTGCGGTCAGCCAGCCATGGCGTCCTGGAAGCCCCACACTTCCAGCAGCGCCACCTGGAAGCTCTCGCCACACAGCGGGGGGTTGTCGAAGGTGGTGCAGCGGGCGGAGCGCCCGTGGTTCAGCTCGGCATCAATGTAGAGTGCATTGCCCTCACCTCCACCTGTTGGGCAAAATGAGCATCACAGCAAGGTAAGGACCTACTTACCTAAATGTGATGACACACTGGGCAACTTTTTTTAGCAATGTTGCGAGGAATGTTGCCCAGACACTTACTATATTATTCTCTGATATTGGGTAACAAATTTGGAACTGGAAAACATTTTATTAATTTGTGGACAACTTGCAGTGATCATCCAATCAAAACACTAGGAATGGGATCATGGGATTGCCTGGCAGCACTGGTGAAAAAGTTGCCCTATGTATCGATCATTGCCTTTAGGTCCCATGACATATGTGAGCGAACTTCAAAAAATCCTCATCAGTTAAATGCACAACTTTATCCACCAAAGGCAAGTTCAGCCTTACATTATCCTTTCAAGGCTTTGAGAAGGCTTTCCAGGAGCTTCTACGTTGCCACTCACCAATGATGATGGAGTCGAAGTTCCCGGCCATGAACATGGAGGTGTTCCTGGAGTTGAGATGAAAGTGTCGGGCCGAGAGGAACGGGGAGAGGCGCTCCGAGGGCTTGGGGCCGGAGTCCACGGGAAGGGTGTTGCCATCAGTGGAGGGAGAGTCCTCGTCTAGCAGGTCCAAACTCTGCATGTTCCCAGCCAGCTCAGGGTGTTTGATCACGACCCACTCATAGCGCTCCATCTCGGGCTTCATCTACACACACACACACACACAAGCAATTAAAAGAGTGTCACATATTAAATGATTAGCCATGTAAGGGCCATGCACCTGCACATTCAAACAGATTTTGCTACTTAGACTTAAATGGATTGTGACATGACCTGAGAATGTGTGTGTGTGTGTGTGTGTGTGTGTGTGTATTCTTAATGAGGGTGTGTGTTTGTTTGTGGGAGAGCATGAGCTGAGCCTGTGTCAAGTATAAGGTGTCAGATAGCTGCTGCTTAGGTACATTAGTACACAGAGTATCCAATTGCACCAGAAGTTTCCTATCTCACATACTCAAACACAGACCTTGAGTATCAAATACTGTTCATGGGAAAGCCATTATCAACATATTATTATTAAAATCTACAATCGTTTTTACAATATTGTAAACTTAAATCTCTAATGGGACATCAAGTTGACTTTTCATGACAACCACAATGAGCCTTAAATCCTAGTGTAAAATATACTTGAGAAATGGCGCCACCTGCTGCCAATAAACCATCAATACATTCTCCTTCAAGTTACAGCACATCACCAGCATCATCTAACACTGCCTTTAACAAACTTCTTTGACCTGACCTCACTCATGTAAAACTGCTCATTATTGTTGCCAACACAATTACAATGGTTTCATCAAAGATCCACCCTCTCTGGTTTCATTGCAAACAATTACAGCACTTATATGGGTGCAGACTTCAGCCATTGTTTTGGGAGGCAGAAGGAGGTAATATTTATGTGGTTTTTATTCAATTTGATTTGCATGTTTGAATATCAGAAAACACAAAACCAACTTTTGGAAACAGCAGAGCAGATAGGCCTAAATCACTAATCTGGAGATCTTTATTACACAGGAAGAATAATTAGGCTACTATGGCTTTTGAGCATGTTATATTCAAATGTAACTAAATACAATGCCCAATGCAACACAGTGGACTGTCCATTCTCTGTGCTCTGTGTTTATGGACATGGTTGCAGGAATCCATTTTGTTGTATTAAATATCATTAATTCTTAGCCTAATAACGCTATCCGGACAGCTCTGGTTTCAGTTACTCTCGTGCAGACACACTGAATGAGTGCTCATACCACTACCACCTAATTTTATGCCTATGCTTGATGACGCCAAATTAGCAAGTATTTCCTGACTGGGAATGATTTTGTTTTCTTTTTCTATTGGTCTGCGGTTCCATGATACCATTCGATTGTGCCGCAAATGATCAGACAAGTGACAGAAGTACCTGATATAATTTCACTTCATTATGAGCAGGGACCGGCCCATAGTTTGAAAAATGCTAATCTAACGGACATCGTTAAGTAAGAAATCCATCAAAAGGTCAAAATCCCTGTGCACAGCCCTTCTTGCTCCAGGTGCTGATGGTGGTAGGTGGTAACATCATCACATGACCACACCAGACCCAGTGAAAGTACTCCACACTCTAACATCAGAAATTGCCATCAATATCGTCAATTCAATATCCTGCATATTTTAGCTTGCATATAGGCCTATATATACACAATCTATGTCATTTAAGCATATTTGTATAAAAAAAAAAAACATATTGCATGTTCAAAAATACAATAGATTTTTTCGGTCATAACCCATATCAACTAACAATTAATTTACATAGAAAAATACACTCTATACAAAAATATACTCTATTTACAAAAATATACACTTAAGAATACACACTCTCTCTGTAAAAGTTGTTTAATTAAATTACCTCCTTGTGGTTGAGGTTTGATCCTCTCAATACCTATAAACTTAAGGGTAGTGGCTGGTCCATGACTCTTATCTCTATAATGCCTTGCGATTGCATAATCAAAGTTACCATTTCTGATTGCTGCTTTATGTTCCGCAATTCTTAATTTTAAATTGCGTTTAGTTTGGCCTATGTACATTAGTCCACAAGGACATTTTAACATGTATATGACATGAGTTGAGAGGCAATTAATAAAATCTTTAATTTCATATTTCTTGCCAGAATGGGGGTGACCAAAAGACTGTGTCAAATGTATTTGAACAATGTGCGCATTTCCCACATCTGTAATTGCCATACACCTGTTGAGCAAGCCAATTCTTCCTGGGGGGTTCTTGAAATGTAGAGCTGACCACCATATCTTGATCATATCCTCTTTGAATGAATCGTTGGGACATTTCTTTGACTTTGATTTTGTAATCATTTTCGTCACTGCATATTCTTTTTAATCTTATAAACTGTCCATATGGGATGTTTTTAATGGTATGTTCAGGATGGTAACTTGATGCATGTAGGATAGTATTCCTATCAGTACTCTTTCTAAAGATCGATGTCTCTAATTGTCTGTTTACATTGACAGTTATCTGTAAGTCAAGGAAATGTATTTTGTCACAACTATGTTCCATAATGAAGCGCAAAGATGGATGAGTACCATTGATGTGATCATTAAACTTCAACAATTGATCTTCAGAACCCATGAATATTACCAAAATGTCATCAATAAAACGCTTAAAAAACAGGATATTATCCTTAAATGGGTTGTTATTGAAAACATACCGGTCTTCCCACAAACCCATAAATAAATTGGCATAATTAGGGGCAAATGGAGAACCCATGCTTGTTCCTTGGGTCTGTAAAAAGTATTTATTATTAAACATGAAATAGTTGGACTTATCGTTAAGTAAGACTTTGAAAAGTTGAAAACTTGGGAGAGGCCTGACAAAATACACAACATGCTTATTTCCACTGGGCTTGTACTCACCCTGAAGACAAAACACTCTCCTGTCCCAAAGAAGCTGAGCTTATTCCCCCCTCTCTTGCGCTCCTCCCAGTCAGTGGACAGAAAGGCTCCACACACCTGTAAAAAAGAGCCAGTGGCCAAGCGGTCAACTCAGATAGAAACTCTTGAACTAGAAACAACTGCTTGAAGCCTTGGCCATGAGAGACATCACAACTTCAGAATGTTTTTGGGGTTTTTTAGCACCAAACACCTGAGGCTTGTTTTGTCTCAAATTAGTTATCACTCTCCCTCACAGGTCAGTCAGGTCATCTCTCCACAGGACATGACTAGACAGAAACCTATCTGAAAGATGAAGTTTCCACGGAGGCAGACCTCTCAAGACCAAAGGTCGGCATTTAATGACTCAATCACGGGCCTGCACGACAACAGGCCATAACTGAATTAGGCTCCAACCCTCTCGGGTGGACTGGTATGTAGGGCAGAGCCAAAACAGAACCGCTTTCAAAGACGGAGCCTCTCTGACTAGACGGAGGCCAGGACACACACACAAACAAGATGCCAGCAGAGGGATCAGGCCAAAGGGAGGATGCCCAGGAGTGGAGTGCTAGAGCTAGATCCTCTGCCAGACTCAACATTAGCTCCGTGTACATCCAAAGTTTTAATGCGCATAGAAAAGCTTGAAATTCACATGAAAGTTGCAAAAAAACTAAAATACTAAAAAACTAAAATAAAGATAACTCTGCAGCTATAACGATATGAGCGTGCACACTGACCAACGATAAGGAAAGTCTATCCTAGTGCTGATGAATGTGACGTCTAAAATTTGATGGATTCTGATTGGCTGTCAGCTTTTTATTGTTCTGAAAGCGATCCCAGATGATATTGTTTTTCCATGTTGTTATTGTTATAGTTTATATGTGGATGTTGTCATTCATATTAGTTAGAATGAGACTTTTTTTTGGCATTATCTTTTTAGTTCTATCATTCTCGGTGTGTCATTACATCATACATTACATTTCATTACAAATGTTCCCTAATAATAATCTGGAAATGTATTGAACATATTCTGCTAAACCTCTGAATATGTTTTATGCATTTCATTACAAAACATACTGCAAACAAAATAACTACTGTTTTATGGTACATAATATAAACATATTTCTGTCTTGCTCAGCTGCTCAGTTGAACGTGTGTGTGTGTGTGTGTGTGTGTGTGTGTGTGGCTCAGCTGGAGGTGCTGTGGTGGAGAGTGACTCCTCACCTCTCCATCTGTGGTGCGCAGCAGGAGCAGGGTGGGCTCATGGCCTTCACAGTGGGAGTAGAACCTGCACAGCACACATCACACCGATACTTAAGACATCGATACTTAGGATCACTAAAACACACCCACATATACACACGCTCGTGCACACATGCAAATACACACACATGTACACGCACACACAGAAACACGCACACGAACACACATACACACAGAAACACACACAGAAACACGCGCGCACACACACGCGCACACACACACGCACACACACGCGCGCACACACACACACACGCGCACACACACCAATCTTGGTCTAGTGTGATCATTTAGATAACTGTTAATCTCTATTAGGATTAGCCCCTAAGTGTATGTTCTTATGTGAAGCTTAGTTCCAGTTTACAGCAGAGGGAAGCACATGAGGGAGGCATAAACACCCTCCTCCTAAAAAGCAACAATGTGAGAGTACAGTGTATGTTGTTCTATTAATCATTCAACTCATTCTTATCATTAACACTAAGATTAGTCTTTTTATTCAATCGTTGGGGGTTATTTTAATGAATACTTTGATGATGTGATTGGGACACAACAGGACTGATGACTGTGGTGGCCTGTAGAGCTCAACGCACTGCAACATAAGCCAAACAAAACACAAGCAACCAAACAAAACACAAGCAAATTAAGAAAACATCTTCATTAACCTGAAAACACATGCAGTGCATTAGAAAACGCTCAGCGTGAGTAACACTCATGAGGTTCTCGTAATTTGCTATTGTTTCGTCTATTTGCGGGTGTTTTCTTAAGTTGCTCTCAGGGTCGTCGTAGATGATCATTCTGATTATAGAGACGAGAACTGATAAATGGGGGATATTGAAGAAAGGGACACCATGGACTGTAGACTCACACAAGAAAATCACGCCACTTTGAAATGGTGGGAAAACAAAATGTCTGCCAGTCTGGTTAAGGAAGACAGAACAACAGTGGCATGTCTTTAAAAAACATCTGTTCACACACCCTGACCTGAATCTGAACTTTATAACCCACTGTAAACCCATTGTGTGTGTGTGTGTGTGTGTGTGTGTGTGTGTGTGTGTGTGTGTGAATAACTAAATAATACAACTGAACTGGCTGAAGTACACTGAGGCTATGTCCACATTATATTAGATACATATCTTTCACACAAGCTTACTGTACGTCACAGACCACTTGGAGGTGCAAACAATATCGGAGTTTTGGTTGATTTGACCACCAGTTAACTTCGAAACAGGCACTTTACTTTAAATAAACAATAGCAATACATATAGTAGTGATTAACGTCAAGACTGGAGTAAGTCAACATTTGCCATTTCCGATACGTTTAGTGTTCTAAAGATGTCAAATAGCTTGTTATAGTTACCAGAATGATAGCCAAGGATAACACATGGATGGCTCTAAAAACAATGCCTTCATTATACAAATGAACATGATAAAATACTTTTATCACCCTTGAGCCAGCCCCTTTATAAGTGATCTCAATGGCGATGCAGCATTTGTTTGAACCTCCAACAGCATAGCATACCTGGTTACCTCCTGGTTACCTCCCAAAAACGCCCAAAAATGCCCATATGTTGGTCAAAACATGTGTGTCGGATTCTTTCACGTTTGTAACAATTCGCCTCTCGTCCACATTCGACCACTGTATCAGTGTCTCCGAGCGGAGTACCACAGCAGCGCCACAGCCGCGTCGGACGAATGTGGACAGTGTGTCAGTAGTGTGTTGCCGAGCCATCTGAAAAGAGATGACGTACAAGCCCACGTTCCCTTCCCTGATTCGTTGTGCTCGTTTCACGTTCAAGTAGTATGAAACATATTTATTCATTTGACAGCCTACGGCAACAGATCAAAGCCTATGCAACTTAAAGACGCTGTGTATACAGTTATGATATAGGCTACTGTAACTGTGTAACAAATAAATCCCTGTTGATCATTACAAGCACTGTAATGTTCTATAATGTCTATCACATGAGGTAGGCCATTTTATTTGTTCGCTGTTTGTGTAATTCCACTACCATAGTGATCAATAGGCTACTCGTGTAAAGAAGCAATCAACACAAAGAAAAAAAGTCGATTTTGTTGTTGCATGTGAACATATACAACGCCTAACCTAAAAAAAACTCATGTGAAAAGGATATGGTCATGATGATATAACCTACTGCTGGAAACAGTGGCTGTGGACATATAGCCCTAAGCGCCTATGATAATAAAAGAGTGGGAGCAATAACTTCGGAAAATCGCGATCAACCCAATTATCCTACAGATTATAATACTATGCAATAACCTAGCTGTCCAGGGTACAGTGTAGCCTAGCTACTGCCACAGCTCTGCACGGTCCAACTGCAAAACCAAACAGAAGTCGCAGCACCGAAAACACGGTTGTGCAATCGGTTTAAGAAGATGTAGGCTAACCTATGAACAACGGGACTAAACACACATGCATCTACACATAGCATATCCTTGGAATCTCTGAGAGGCTAACTTTAAACATAATTATTCATTATTATAAACCGGATCTGACCTGAAAATCCGGATCAAAACTAATGCGGCCTAGTGTAGATGTAGCCTGTAGCTTCATGAAAACTAATGTTGTGTACAGGCTAGACTTAGAGATAATATTCAGTAAACGAGTGTAAACAGCTCCAGAGAGCAGGTGACTCCTCCAACACACTAATTCACGCATTCAGGTCCGGTATGCAGTGAAGCTCGACTACACTGTGACATCCCTGCCCTGGCAGCCTCTCTGCTCAATGCATCAAGGCCACTAACTCTTACCCCACCACAGCTGGCACATCTGCATGATGTGGAGATGGCTTTTCAGTGGGGTGTGTTGTACTTTATGGAGAGCTTGTGTGCAATGTGTCTGTAGCATGTGAGAGGTGCACTGCGTAGGGACCTGTTGAGGCTGCAGCCGTGCGTGGAGGTGGTGAACAGCAGCTCCGGCTGGCACAGAGCAAAGCGCTCGGGGATCCACGACCAGATATCCCTCATCTCCTTAGCGCTGACGATCTCCGAGGAGAAGTTGTCTGCGTCCACTGCTAGCTGCACATTACGCCTGCGAGAGAGAGAGAGAGAGAGAGAGAGAGAGAGAGAGAGAGAGAGAGAGAGAGAGAGAGAGAGAGAAAAGAAAGAAAGAGAGAGAGAGAGCGCAAGGCAGAGGGAGGAAAGAGAAGAGAGAGAGTGTGCGGAAGTTGAGAGGGCAGGGAAGGAAGGGGGCATACATGGTACGAGTGGGGAAATTGGGGAAGGCATGGAGAAGAAGAAAGAGGTCAGAAAACACAAGGGCAGAGAGAGAAACAACCCAGTTAAACATGAGACCTATGTTTATCTCCTGTGTCTATCCATCTATCTATCTATCTATCTATCTGCTCTGAGAGAGCAGCAGCACCTACCTCCTGCCAGAGCAGAGCAGCGCAGCACAGCATGCAGGAGCAGACAGATGAGTGCAGGATGGGAAACAGGAGGGTGGAAAAGAAGTGATGGAGAAATAATGAGACACCAAACGGCTGTGAAGTGAGACTAGATATCACAAATCCGATCGCAATCACCAAATCTGTCAGAAAGAGGTGTATTTCCCCTAATGGTGCAGCCCTATGTTTGTGTAATTAGCAGTGTAATTAGCTAATCACAAAGGCTACAACTACTCGTGCAGCTCACAACTCTGTCCCAATGGTTAATCTAATGGTTAATGGTCACATCTATGATTGTTATATTTATATCAAAATCCTCTTTGTGTGACAGACAGTGAAGCATTGCTGCACCATTAGGGGAAATACACCTCTTTCTGACAGATTTGGTGATTGCGATCAGATTTGTGATACAGCACAGCACTCGTGTACAGAACAGAAACACACACACAGAAACCGAAACACACACACACACACATACATACACACACACACACACACAATGTTCTCTAACAACCCAAGTATACACCATAAGAAAACAGGAAGGATGAAAGAATGCAAGCAAAAGTGTGCAAAAGTGATTTACGCAATAAACCAGCTAAATTCAACTCAACAACTTCAATGAATGTCTCGAATAATGTATGGATTAATCCGCTGTATTTGAGAATCTGATTAATTGAACTGCAAAATTAAATGTTCAAACTGTTATTATCATACTTCAGTTATGTATGCAATATAGCCTATGGTGTACAGTTGATATGTTATCCATAGCTCCAAGTACCGTCTCTGTTTGACCGTGATGCCCTTCTGCTGCAGGGACTTCTCATTGGTGAGCTGCAGCAGTGTGATCTCTTTGCGGCTGAACAGGCGGATGGAGAAGGCCTTCTCCATCAGCTTGTCCGGGGTGATGCTGGAGCCGATGCCCTTGACGAAGGCCTGGATCTCAGCCCTGATGACGGACGACTCCTGCTGAGGCGGGGGCTGCTTGCCGGGGCCTGCCGACGCCGTCTTCTGCTTCCGATAGAACTTGAGCAGGGCCAGCGCCACGCGGTACAGCACCTTGTAGCCTTCCACCAGGTAGACGTCCAGCACGCGTGCCGCATGGGCGAAGGGCAGGTCGCCCAGCACCCAGCGCTGCCAGTCCGAGTACACCTCCAGGACGTCAGTGGCCATGGCCAGCACCAGCTTGTGCGCCGCCGGGCAGTACTTGTGCGCCAGGTCGCCGAAGGTCATGCAGGACGACTCGTAGGCCAGGAAGGTCTGATCCATGAGGCGGCGGCCCGGCTCGTTGCAGGACAGCATGCGGCTGACCGCCTCGAAGCAGCGCGCCTCGTCCGGGCTGAAGTGCAGCAGCAGCGCCACCACGGCGGGCAGCGCCGGGCAGTGGGAGATGTCGGGGAACTGCGACGCCACGCAGGAGATGACCGCGTGCACTGCGCCCACCCCCTCCGCCCTCAGGCAGTAGCGCGGCACCGACGAGCCGTCCACAAAGTCCGGGAGCGGGAGCGACGAGGCCTGCTGCTTCCCCTTGCCATCGCCCATCAGGTCACGGTACACCTCGGCGTCCGGCGTGACCGTGCGGCAGGGGATGGCGCGCACCAGCTGCTGGTAGACCAGCGCCCGCTGCTTGTGGCTCTTGGCCCAGACACCCGAGCGCGCCTGCATCTTCATCTCCTTAACTTCCCCTTTCACAGGACTGGCGCTGGCTGCAGCTGCCCCCTCGCCCATCTGGGTCCAGTCCACGTACCGGCCATAGTCCTCCTCCGCCATGATCAGGGCCTTATGTCACCAGGGCTAACAGATATGAAGCCGGACCGTTGCGAGATTGCAGCCACTCAGCAGGTGAAAGAGGAGAGAGAGAAACAACAGCTAGCCACCCATAGTATCACTGGAGAGAGCAGGGGGATGAAGAGCACATAAACGTTAGACACATGGTGTAGAAATGCTTCAAGTATTACATCAGATGCCATCTCCATGTCACCAGATTATTCAGAGGACATTCCAGCACATTCCAAAGAAGGTACCTGGACTTTGCTAAGTGACTCTGACTGGAAACATGTTCTATGGTGAAATGAAACTAATATAGCCAAGAAACACTCCACGTGGATTTTCCGTAAGAAGGCTGAATATACTGACACACGTCTGTGACGCACCAAAACATATGTCCAGATCAACACACAAATGGCTTGCTGTCATTTGAGTCCCCTGATCTAAACTCAGTCAGGGTCACAAAAACAATGAGGTGAGCTAAAGAGGAGAATGCACAAGAGAGGATCACGGAATCTGGACAATGCAGATAGATTCTGTATAGAGCAGAGGTTTTCAACTGATTGTGAACCAGGGACCACCATTCTGACTAATTGCGCAACCCCAGGACCACCACTGAATAAAAATACTGATTCCACATTGAAACTACATTACTGAATCCATGGTCACGGACCACTACCAAAGTCCTCATGGACCACAAGTGGGCTGCGGACCACTGGTTGAAAACACCTGGTATAGAGGAATGCTCTGAAATCCCCTACATTGCATTTTTGTACAACCATTTTACGCATATTTATGGTGTGGCAATAATTGTGAAGGGCTCTGTGTTTCAATGACTAAATAACAGCCATATTCAAATTAGATATAAGATTAAAAATTAAAATATAAATGCCACCAGAGCACAATTCAACAACCTGGTTAGTTATTTCATATTATCGATGTGTGTCTTCATTGGCGGTAGCTGTTCTCTCTCTCTCTCTCTGTGTGTGTGTATTGTAAGGGACCCTATGAGTGCATGCAAAACAACGTGCATTAGTGTGTTTATGTGTGTGCCGTGTCTATCGGCACAGCAAATGCTTGTGACAAGCTGGCTACAGTAAAACAGCATTAGGCAATTATACTAATTAGATTTTTTACTGACAGGAAATGACCCCCCCTCCCATCCCCCCCCCCCCCCCCCCCCCTCTCACAAAGGGACACAAAGGTTCACCATTATAAAACTAATTCTGAAGCGCCTAAGAACTGTTACAGGGGACCTTTAGCTTTGGGACATACTATTTCAGGAATTTATACTATATTCTAGTTAGGATTCTGACGAACACAACTTCCACCATTAACCGACATTGTGCCATATGTGCACAACCACAGACACAACTGACACAGGAAATGAAATGATGTTACCGTGCCATGTAACTTCCTGACTTACCCTGTATCTAATCTCTATTAGAGATGATCATTTACCCTGACTCCATCCTCACGGGGCAACTGAGAAGACCCCAGCCTCTTACCGAGGGGGCGGTGGTTTGCCTGTCATAGGACTCGCTGCGCTCCTTTCCCAAAACAAGGAACTTCCCGCCTGATTCATCCACCAGTGACATCAACTTTGCAATAAGCCCTCAACAAAAGTCAATAGATTTCATGGACTGAAATACTTTACAGAAAGCATGATTTATCTGCAATTTACACTTGCATGACACGTATGTGTTTAGCCAGAGATATTAGGTTAGCTGTAACAATAATGCTGTACAACACGTAGCTAGCAAGTCTGGGTTGTGCAACCTAACGTAAGGTAGGTACAAACAGAATGTTTGACAGATGAGCACGGTTTACCAAAACACATTATGGTATGACTGCAAAACCATAATGAATAGCTAGCTTACTGTCTAGCTATTCCTAGAGTAGGTTAGCTAACTGCTATTTGACAACATGTAGCCAGAGTTTACAGCTTTAGCCTGACAAGTACTGACTTATCGTTTTTATTACTATAGCTTGCCTGTTAAGGCAACGACACCACTGACGTGACAGCGACTGGGTGGGTTGGGACTGTCTATCGGTGAGAGGTCTGTCGGTCGTTACGCTTCAGCAGCAATGAATGGGGCTGGGCTGACTACACCTGATAGTCGAGACAGTCATTGTAAACCGAACTGTGCTATCCTTTCGTTCCATTACCATACAAATAACCAGAGGCTGATCACATTCGTGGATAGAGGCTTGCGCGAATAGCTTAAGCCCGTGACAGATATAGCTCCTCCGTTAGCAAGCTAGCCAGCTGGTTCACTGGCTACTTCGGTTAGTGGCTGGCAAAACTGTAACGTTACGACAGCTTTCCTGATAATGCAAACAAACACGACAAAAAAGTAGCCTTCAAATGTCACTCTACATATTTCCATGCGTGTCTCAGCGTGTGAATCACAGCATGCTTCTCTGCACGTCGGTACCAAGGAAAGTGGTCTTACCTGGTCAGATTTCTTCAAGCTGGAGCTCACGTTAGGGTCATTGGAGCATGCGCAATGAGGTCATACGATCGTGGAATGATGTGCCATATGTGCGCGTGAGGCGTTCCCATCTGGCGGAGCGAAGAACGCTGTAGCCTACTGAGTCTGTCTTTTGCGATAAGCTGACGAATTTTCAAATTCAATGGACTCTGAAAAATTAAACAAATGATGCCATCCTAAAACTCGGTGATTAAATAACGTTGCAACAAAACATGACAATATCAATCTGGACAAAATATTATCGCACAGATTATAGGTCCATGATCCAAAATGCACGAAATGACAGGGTCAATGGGACTGTCACCTGACAAAGGTTGTTTACTCCTTCGTACTCCTGTAAACATCTTCACAGTGCAACTCTCAGAGGAAGTTCCCATAGCAACACTTACAACGTTCAGCTTTGTCCCGACGGAAAGCGCGCCATACACGATCAGACACATGATATTCATTAGAGCTAATTCAATTTTATCTTGCTTTACTTAGCCCTATCCACAGCACGATGCGAACGCGCGTCCGTTTTTTTTTCAGGCCTGCTTTGTCCATTTGGTGCTGTAAATTCTTTTATATTGGAAAACACCAACTGGTCCAAAATGCAAAGTTAATAGCTAGGCTACAGTTAAAATTTAGCCCTAGATGACTGAAGTAGATGAATGAAGACAAAGAGGAAAAGAGAAGTGTATTCTGGAGAGTGGTCGCTGGTAAGTGTCAATCTGAGGGAAAGCGGAGGACAGAGATCTTATGGATTCAAAGGTAGCCTACCTCTGAGGCTATTCATGGGTTTCAGCAAGTACCTTTCCGCAGGTGTATAAAATTAGATTATGCAGACGGCATGGTGCTTGAATTAGTACACCTCTGGAAAGGGACCTGATGAAACCCATGAATACAGCCAGCTTGGTACAGGCTAATCTATCAAATCCTTGTTCCTTGACATAAGCATCAATCGCAATGCAAACACATCTAATATGTGCACACTGCACAGCCCCAACCCTTACAAAAAATAACTGCAGTTTTTGTGAAGTACAGTTATACTGCAATTTTTCAGTGCACTGCAATAATATTTTCATGTCCAAAATATTTAATTTCTGCAGTAAAGTAGGCTACAGTAGTATAGTACAATGCGGTTTTTACATGTCCAAAATATTGCATTTCCTGCATAAGAAAGGCAAATAACATCCTTTGACACTAAAGTAGTGCAGTTATTTTCTGTAAGGGAGGGAATCAAGTGTAGGCTAGGCCTAAAAACTAGCTCCAGTGTGTAGCCTAGTAGGCTATGTCACAGTCATGCAAACAGGTCTTTGTCAGTAACAAATGTATTCCCCTGGTACTTTCGATTGATAAGAGTCATTAATCACACATATTTTGACATGCTTGAGCAGATGCTACAGGATACTCTGTGGTAGGTCCAGAATTTTTAACTCAGTCACTGTCGTTGGCTGATTATAATCAACTGCTTCCCATAGGACAAATCTATTTATCATTTTCAGAGAAAAAGAAATGATCAGCTAGTTGTTGAATAACTAGCCCTAAAGTGTGTGTGTGTGTGTGTGCGCGCTGGGAAAGAAAGTTACTGAGAGATTTTATTGCTGGTCGTTCTGTCTTGAGGAAAAGGAACTTTGTACATCAGAGCCACATGAGGGTCACAAGACATTACAGATTTAGTCATCCACAGATTTATTGGAGAGATCTGGTTATTAGATGCAGTAACTCAACAATATGCTCTCCGCATAGTTCTGAAATACCCAGCATTCTAGGGTGCCTCCCAATGGTCTGCTACAGTAGAGCAGGTACAGTAGAAAGCCGAGGCTATGTGGCCATATTTTACATGAGACTGAAGAGCACAGCTCAAGAGGAATAAAATGGCAAATATTTTGAAGATTTTCTTCAAATGTCTTCTATTTGTGTGTGTGTGTGTGTGTGTGTGTGTGTGTTATGTTAAGATGTTAAGTTAATATGCAGTCATATTTTGATCAATTTAAATGAAATAGTTCATCTGTGCAGCTGTCTTGCAGAGATTGCACGATGGTGTTTTAAGCCCCCAACGTTGTCTTCCAGGCAGCACTGCATGGAAGGCACAAGGGTTAGGCAAGGGTTTAGGGTTAAGGATAGGGTTAGGTGCCTTGAAGTGGACGGTCACAGAGCTGCCTTGAAGTCGACGGTGGGGGCTTATAACACCATCGAGCGCAGATTTGTTTCTACCTCTGTGCCTCTCTCGTCTGGCCAGCAGATGGCACTAGAGATATTTAGTTTTGTAAAGGCCTGGAACCAAAATAGATTGAGACTGGATTTGGTACTATAGTATAACAGTATCTTGTAGTTATTGAAGGAGCACTGCTAGCCAATGGCCAGTATAGGGGATGTGTGTATATATTAGATTCAACATATGTGCCAGAAAGTATATAGCTTTTTTACACAATATAATGTATTGTATTTTTTGCTGTACATGGTAACAACAGACTCAAGAACTTGGTGTGTGTGCGTACGTGTGTGTGTTTCTGTCCAAAACACGGCATATGTTGAAGCCTGGCTAAAACTAGTTTTTGACAACAAAATAATAAGCGTTTTCCTGTGCTTGTGTATCTCAATGTCACTTTTCTATACACACAGCGCATTCACACACACACACACACACACACACACACACACACACACACACACACACACACACACACACACACACACACACACACTTGCACACACAAACAGGTACACATGCAGGCAATCACACAATTCTGCCTGCTCTCTCTCTCTCTCTCACTCACACACACACACACACACACACACACACACACACACACACTCCATATACTTTTTGGCACAAGTGTGATTTAAAGCTATTTACATAAAAAGGGTAATGTAGCTGTAGTTTAATTCATGTGATCATTTTGTTTTATGGGGTGCAATAAATTCAATGACTGCTTAAATGACTCCACTACTACCACTCTCAGCATTGCCTGTGTGTGCCGTAAAAGCACATGACATCATGCCCTGCAACACAATCTTCTGCTGGAACACCTGAGCCACCTGAATAGCGCGTGTGTGGGTGTGCCACAGGGAGGTCCACTGGTTGTTCAAGCAATAATGGTCTTTATTGGAGGTCCAGAAACCATGTGGCTGGTGAAGGATTGAAGGAGAGGTGTGTGTGTGTGTGTGTAAGAGAGAGAGAGAGTGAGTGATTGAGAGAGAGAGAGAGAGAGAATAATAATAAGGTTAGGCTGTATAGTATACAGACATACAGAAATATTTATAGAAATCAGTCAGTGTTTCTGCATGTGTTTGTGTGCAGTGATGTGTCTGACAGTGTGTTTTATGTTGATATTTGTGTCTGTCTGTATGTGTGTGTGTGTGTGTGTGTGTCGTGTGTATGCTGGTAGAGTTTTTGATGATGAGTCTCATGCAGCATAAGCTGTGGCTGCTAGGGATCATAGAGAAATGAACTAAAGGCTTGTTTCTGTGTCTGTGCGTTGGCCTATAGTCGTCACTGCCTCATCTAGTGTCATCTGTGATCTTCTCTCTCTGCCACACACACACACACACACACACACACACACACATACAAACACACATGCAAACACACACACAAAGACCCTGATCTGGCCTTACCCTCATATTACCTCACACGCCATAAAACCTTGTGCTATTACCCATGAGGCCTTTCACCCTGCGCTCTGCTGCTCTGCGTGTTTTCACAGGCTTCCTCTCTCCATCACACATCTCCCTCTTTTTTTACTCCTCTCTGTCCCTCGTTCTTTACAAGCTTGTTTTACACGCACCGTGTGTTTGGCTTGGCTCAGCCCAGACAGGTGGGGGTAAAACCAGGTGAGGGGGAACAACAGTGAAGGAGAGAAAAAGAAAGGGAGGGAGGGAGGGAGAGAGAGAGCAGTGTTACTCCACACATAGACTATAGTAGTGGTTTAGAAACCTGTTTCTCAAGGCCCCTTCGGCCAAAAATATTTGTATTCCCGCCTGTGCTTAATGAGGTTCAGGTGGCTGTTAATAGCCTGGAATCGTATGTGACAGGTTGGACGCACAGGAGGCTGGAATGTATAAACATCGGATGGGAGGGCTCGGCGAAGACCGTCCAAATTCACCGGGCCAAGAAGCGAGGCTGTTCAGGTTCTGGTGAAAAATGAGTCCGACGCGCAGTGAAGAAGGTGGCAAGACCCGGCCAGTTTAGTGACTGATGAAATAACCTATTGACACGGGAGCCAAAGTGAACTTGGGCCTGTAGCCCAAAGGCCTGTGTCTGCACTCACAGAGAACACCTGGTGAAGGACACACGCCATTCAAACATTGGGATACATTAGGATACAAGTTGGGAGTTTTTTGTACAACTGACTATCATGAATCATCATAGTAGAACATTTTGAAAAGGCACTTTGCAGGCTCATAAACACACACACGCATGCACTCACACACACACACACACACACACACACAAACAGGGAGTGTGAGAGAGAAAGCATTCTATTCTCCTTAAATAAATACCATCTCCGACACCTCACTGTTGCAGAAATGTTTATGTAAAGGAGATGAATGGAGAGATTAGGAGAGGAGAGGAGAGGAGAGGAGAGGGGGATGGGGAGAGGAGAGGGGGATAGGGAGAGGAGAGGAGAGGGGGATGGGTTGCGAGGGAAGAGAGGAGGCGGCAGCTATATCCCATTGCGTAGCTAACTTATCAGTGTTATTTCTTAGCGCGTGTGCGTGCTTTTAGTAGAATTACAGTTCTAACCTCTGGTGTCATCTGTGGGTCAAACCTCTACCACAGTAGGCAGTATTTTTCTTTGATTTTTTTTAACTGTTTAAGGGGTTCTTTTCACTATTCACTTGTATCACCCTAACATCTGAACTGCTACATTTTTAATTTCAAAGAACTTATGAAGAACACTGAAGGAGTGAGTTCTCTATAACCAGCCCACTCAGGGTCCAGCTGCTGGTCTTTCCTGAGTGAATCTAAAGAGCTGCTCAAGTGGATATAAAGAGCTGCTTTAACCTGGAAGGCTAAACGTCTTCTGTCATCTCCCTATTAGTATAAGCAGCAGACAAGCCTCTAATCCTGTAACCACATCCTGCTCTATGCTGCCCAATGTGTTAATGGGACTTCCAATCACAGTGATACAATGGAAAAGCCAACGTGAAGAAACAGATGAAGTGAAGAAAGAGCGTCCCAATCCCTTTTCCCCTCTGCTCTTCCTGCCACTGTGACTCATTCATTATTTTCTGGATATGAGAGAGACACTGACTTGAAAGGCAGATTGAGACAGTACTATAGACAGTAGAGGCGAGTGAGAGTAAGGGCGAGGGACAAATGATGATCATGAACATGTGTGGCGGATTCACCAAACTTAACCGGAAAAATGTTGTCTGCAAATGAGTGCTCCCAGATTCCAATTGGACATTGTGGCACCCTGCACTAACATGATTGCACCTATAGGGGTCAGTAGTGTGTTTTGTTGTTGACCTGTGCACAAACTATATGACATTACTTTTCTCTGTGTGTGTGTGTGTGTGTGTGTGTGTGTGTGTGAGTGAGTGAGCGTGGTTACACAAACTAAACAGCTGCATCCATTCATCGCCTTTTGTGGCATGCCAGCATCACATATAACAACCTCCCCTGTATGCGATGTGTATTTTTGTGCACGTTGTGTGTTATTTGTGCACGTGTGTATGTGTACACATCCAGACAAACAACCCCATACCTCGAACTAATAAAATAACAACACACACACACACACACGTATACACACCCATTATAATGACATCATTTGGAATGTTTCCATTGAAGTATAAAACTAAGAAACAATCCATCCCATCCCAGACATAAATTCAAAATCTCTCACACACACACACACACACACACACAGAGAGAGAGAAATAGGGGGTGGGAGACAGAGGACAGTAGCTTGCTATCTTTTCGACGAGTGATAGTGGCACACCCAGCTGTGTGTGTGTTACCACGGTGATGACTACCATGCGCACAGGTGCACTAGCAGCTGAAGGCGCAAGAATATGACTGAGAGACAGAGAGAGGGAATGTGTGGGTGGGGGTGTGTGTTTTTGCTGGAGAGAATTGCTGTGTTTGTGTGTATGTGTGTGTGTGTGTGTGTGTGTGTAAGACAAGACAGATGGGGCAGGTGTGTGTGTGTATGTGTGACAGGAGAGCGTGGGAGAAAAATGTAGGGGTAATGATGAGACTATGGTCAAAAAGACACACACACACACACACATACACACACACGCACATACACACAGAGGAGACTTATAATCTCTGTTCCATGTGAACTGACTTTTTTACGAAGACACAAGCCACACGATCAGCTGTACCTGTAAATCCAACTTCAAAAGTGGGCATGTGAATCCCTTCCAGATCCTGCCAGCCGGCTCCCTCTCTCAGACACAGTGCTGGAGCCTCATGGGAATGCTGGAGCTGTATGGGAATGTGTTTGGAATCACAGGGAAGACGGACAATGCACAGTGACACCAACTGCTAACAGTACAATATCATTACAGTATAATTCAGTTTATTCCCAGATCGCATGAATGGTCTTTTGCTTGTTGCATATTAACTTTGAATTCTCCATACCTTTATTTAGCGACTTGGAATGGCATTTTTATGCCGCTATTCTAAATCAAAATGTTTAAATTACCTACAGTTTTTTATTCTATTTTAAGCTTTGAAGTGCATATGTGTGTGTAAGTATGTGCATTCATGATGATGAAGGTGCATGTGTGTGTGTGTGTGTGTGTGTGTGTGTGTGTGTGTCTGTGTGAGTGTGTGTGTGTGTGAGTGTAAGGGAGGTTTGTCACTCAGCAGCCGTTGATAATGAGCACAAAGGGGGCTTTGGTGTGGGCCGCTCCCATCGGCAGCAACAGAGGGGGGGGGGGGGGGGTTTGGGGAAGAGGGGCAGGAGGAGAGGGGGACAGCAGAGAAGAGGTAGAAGGGGGGAACGAGGGGAAAAGGGGAGAGAGGGGGAGGAGGTGGAGAAGTGGATGATGAAATTCTCATCTGAAGCGATCACAACCCCCTCCTACCCTCACGCTCCTCCCTGAAAATGAAGGCCCCCATTGCTCCACTTGTGCCTGTCAATTTAGCAGCTCATTAGAGCAAATGCATCCTTCCATCAGGCTGCTGACTGACGTATCAGGAGGTGAATAAACTGGCATTATGATGGAGGGATGAAGCAGAGGTAGAGGTAGAGGGCAGGAGGGGTGTGGGGGGTAATTTGGGGACAGCAGGAGTGATGACAACTCTGTAACAGTAGGGGAGAAGAACAGGAGACGCATTAGTGAGACAGAGTGGCTATGAAGCTATGGACAAGACTGGCACCAGCAAGCATGGTGTGAAATAATAGCAGAGAGATGAAGAGGAGAGAAGAACAAAAGAGGAAGAGAGGGTGTAGAGAGAGAGGTTCTACTGGGTTGGTTCTGGTAGGAGGCGAAGCATGCGCCACAGTCACAGTTGTCTCAGTGCAGCCTCCGCCGCAACCCCCTCCACTCCATCTCTCAACAACACACACACACACACACACACACACACACACACACACACACACACACACGTACACACACACACACGTACACACACTCACACACACTCACACAGAAAATACCAAGGTGTTGGGTTTAAGTGTGGGTTTGTGTTAGTTAGTTGTGAGAAAAATGGGAGAAGAAATGAACCTTGACCTCACAATGACTCCAGCTAATTGAATCATAGGGGTAATGAAATGGCTGTGTGCGTGTGTGTGTGTGTCTGTGTGTGTCTGTGTGTGTACGAGACTGTCTGTGAGAGAGTTTGAAAGGAGAATGTACATATATGGATGTGCAAGTCTGTATGTCCCATGCGAGAATAGCAGGGCATGTGTGTGTGAGTGTATGTTTTTGTCAGTGTATGTGTACCCATTTAGTGTGTTTCATTGTGTGTGAGAGTGTGTGTGCGTGCGTGCGTGTTTGTGTGTGTGTGTGAGAGTGTGTGTGCGTGTGTGTATGTGTGTGTGTGTGTGTGTGTTGGCAGGGTCTTTTCTTACCCTGGCAAAACATCGGTCTCTTTTCCCAGCGAAACAAAACGAGCGTCAAAAAATCGATTTCATGCTGGAGAGCCCGAGTAGGAGGAAGGAATGGTGATC
>NC_055980.1:4810921-4815921 GCF_018492685.1 Alosa sapidissima
GTGCTAGGGCCTCCTCTCCGCATCGCTTGGCTACGAAAGCTCTGGTCATTCTGTGGCCGGTCCACTTCTCTTTGCCTGTCTCTCTCTCATTGTGTCCTTTTCTCCTGACGTATTCATTCACCGTATTCTTTTTTTGCATGCATGCATACCGATGCTTTTAATAAACTTCATTTCTGTGCCTCTGAAAATAATGACACACCTGACCCAGTTTTTTATGCCCTGCATGGCCAATGTCAATGTGTGTGTATGTGAGAAAGAGAGAAAGAAAGAGTCTTTGTAGAGTTGTGCAACTTTGTGTGTGTGTGCGTGCTTGTGTGCATGCGTGCATGCGTGTGTGTGTGATTATGTATGTGTGTGTGTGTTTTGTGTTTGTGTATGTCTGGATACTTGGGGAAAATCTTCCCATCTATACACTAATGCTCTTGAGACATAGTGAAATAGAACACTAATTCCCTGGAATCTGGCTTCCTTTCCTTTAGGAAATGCACAAAAATATGTGGAAAAATAAGTAACACAGAAAGCAGAGGGGGAGGGGTGTGTACGAGTGTCTATGTGTGTGTGTCTGCATATGTGAGTCAGTAATGTATGTGTATGTGTGTGTGTGCGCGCTTGTGTGTGTGTCTGTGTGTCTGTGAAGTTTGAATAGTGTGTGTGTGTAAAGTTTGATTAGCACCTTAGGCTTGACATCATCGCATGTGTGCAAATTATGTAGGTCTTTTTGGACCTTCTCTGTGCTTGGATTTTTACCAAGTGTGTTTGTATATATATAGTCTGTACATTCACAGACAGTGCACGCGCGCACACACACACACACACACACACACACACACACACCACACACCACACACACACACACACACACACACACACACACACACGTACTGTATGTCCACAATGCATAGTCATAGTGGTGATGTCACCTTTTTCAGATGCACCTGAACTGAGACCCTTTACATTGAGAGTTATTCTTTCTCTCTCTCTCTGTCTCTCCCTCTCCTCCTCTCTCTCTCTCTCTCTCTCTCTCTCTCTCTCTCTCTCTCTGACACACACATACACACACATACACACACATACACACACACTCACATACTCACATACTCACGTAGCTATGCAGGTGAGTGTGTCAGTCCTCTCTCTCCTCCCTCCTCCTCTTGTCTCTCTCTCTCTCTCTCTCTCTCTCTGCCTCTCTGTGCGTTTGATCCTGCTGTTTTCTCTCAGTGTGCAGTGAAAGGTTACTGAGAGATCAAAGCCAATATTTGGACCTGATGACAATGCAATAATATCCAGGAAGATATGACAGCTGGGAGAGTCGGAGGCCCCTTCAAAACACACACACACACACACACACACACACACACACACACACACACACACACACACACACACACACACACACACACACACAGCAGAACACAGAAGACAGCACAGAAATGTGTGTAATGACATTGCACATGTTCTCAGTATTTGTATATTGTACCCAACATGCCTTTTGATGTCTTTGTTGTTTATGGATGTCTATCTGGAGATGGCACCAAACTATGCTGCTGAATTTGAGCATAGAACTGCTTGTTGTCTGTAGCTGCCTGTGTCTCCCTGTGTTGTACTCAAACGCTTCAAGCCATACTGCAGTGGCTGATGGGAGTTTCTGAGAGCCATCCAGAGAATAGAAGCCCTGAGATGAAGAAATGTCTCTGAGTGTCCTCTAGTCTTTAAATTCCAACACAGTCCAGCTGTCTGAACCAATCAGGAACCCTGCCTAGAGATGACCATCCAGGCCTGCTATTCATTGTGAGGGAAGGTGTTCCAGAAGCGGCCTGTTGTTTGACCGAGCAGGGGGAGATATTCTGACTTCGCTGTGACTGTCATTGTTAATGAGCTGTCATTACCAAAGAAAATAACCTACTTGAAATTAAGATGACAGATCTCCTCGTACTCTTATTGGAAACATACGATGTGAATGTACACAAGCACATCTTGTGCAGGCACGTCCTGTAGCTTTATATAAAGAGTGAATTACAAACAACCCACATTCTAAAAATGGCTTGGCAATTGCAAATCAATTTAAACAGAGTTGACTTGAAAATGCTCATTTTTAATTTTAAAGTGAGGTCATGACAACATGTGACTAGCTAGTGTTCGCTTCCATGTTGTGTTAGTCAGTATGTGCTGTGTCAGAATCATTATCCTGTCCCGGGCTGTCAGGAGCCGCGGGTTCTGTGATGGGTGATGACAGAACGGCAGCGGAGCTTGGGGTGAAGTAGCATCTTATTCTGGAGAGCCTGTCACATCCTCTCTAAGGCCTTCAGAGAGACTGCTACGCCTCGGTAGCAATATGGAGTGGCGACTGTCAGAAGTGGCATGTTTGTAAACACAGAGTGAGTGAGTGAGTGATTGAGTGAGAGAGTGAGCGACAGGGAGATGCGGAGAGAGTGAGTACACAGGACACTCACAAAACTGTGTGTGTGTGTCTGAAAGAGAGAGAGAGAGTTAGTGAGTGTGTGTGTGTGTGTGTGTGTGTTATTGGTTGTATAGGTGGGCACTGACAGTGTTTGCTCAGGTGGTCTGTGTGTTGACCTAGGAGATTGACTCCTGCTTACCCTGGCACCCAGCAGCAACACACACACCAGGACTTCCTCTACCACATAGTTTCACACACACACACACACACACACACAAATGCATGCATACACACACACACACACACACACACACACACATACAGAACACCTTGAGACCAAATTGCAGAGACACCTGTATTGCGAAATAGTGAGTCAAACACATGTGCGCGCACACACACACACACCCACACACACACACACACACACACACACACACACATGCACTCAGTCTCTCTCTCACACACACACATGCACTCACTCTCTCTCTCTCACACACACACACACAAACACACACACACACACACACACACACACACATTCTGCCCCGTCAGCAGGTCTAAGATGGGGAGCAGGAAACAGCTCGGCAGCTTGCCCTGGATTAACTGTGCCAGTTTCCATGTTGACCCCTGGTGCCAGGCTCTGACCCCTCCAGCAGTGAGGCGTTTAGCGTTTCCCCTCACGAAACTCAGGAGGAATATCTCACAGGAACACGTCCGTAATCCAAAGGTCAGTTGATGATGTCATCACGTTGGGTTGAGGGGTGCCATGAGAAATGATGAATACATCCAGTAATGCATCTGTGTGTTTAGTTATTCATCTGGCCACTTGGCATCAGCACACTTCCTGAGCAGTAGTTCCCTCCTAAGGAAGTTGGTCATGCATTTTGTTTTTATTATGACCTATTTTTTAGTTGGCTACAAACTATCTGTGAAAGGCATCCTATGCAAATGTTTTACTTTATTAATATAACAGCTTTGAAGTCATTTTGACATCGTTAACTTGTAGTAGGGAGAATGATGTGCCTTCCCAGCCATAGACTACCCATCTACGGAGAATCAGCCATGCAACTTTGCTCGAAAATCACCAAAACAGACCCCAAAAATACTTTACGGCAACAGCCTAGTATTTGTATAAAATCGTGTAATATTACATTGTCAGTCGACATGGCTCTTTGGTGATCATCTTTGTCAGTTTGTAAACAAATCCACATACTGTATGCCATGTCCAGGTGAAAGTGTGACAGCCAGGAGTGGTATTTACGACAGCTGTATCAAATGCAAACCCCACAACTGTATGGGGAGTCCAATAGTAACAAATCCTTAAACTGCATTCAATTGCTTTAACATTGTGGAGTGGAGTAAAGGTAGGTTTATGTATTGGTTTAGAGTAGTACTAGAGTTCTATTAGGATGGTGGATAAGTTATATGATTGGGGCAGGTGACTCATTTCAGTGATGGAATCATTGGTTGGCATTTATTGGATGGAATTATTGGTTTCCGTTGTCTCAGATGATGTGATTACAATGGAGTCGGCCATTGTTACTGTTTCAGCTCTAGCTGTAAACTCATGCAACCTGCGGCAATGTGGGTATTTTTGGATCCAGGTCACTACATAGGCTACTGAGCTAGGGCTGGTAAGGCAAGACGTTTGGTCATTTGTTCCATTTCAGCCCAGACCGGCCAGTTCCAGACCTTTGGGCTGTTGGCTCTCATATTTGAGTGAATGATAAGCTTAACACAAGCAACCCATACAAGTGGAGTAGACTATAGTGTAGAACTCAGTACATGTATGTCACATTAGGGAGTTTCCCCTCAAATTATATATTGTATGAAATTTATTTTAGGTTTATTTTAGACATGGACAGTGCACATTAATAAACATAGAAAAATGTAAATGTGCCAGAATTCGCCAAAATGGCTATTTTGCATCTGTTGTCCATGGGCCGATGTTAACAGGCCAGATGTGCCTAAAAGAAACTCTACACACATCATTACAGACCTAAAATGACACTTTACACATAATACGTATTGTGAAAATATTACAAACAAATGAAAATAAGCTTAACCTACCATAATAAAATACATACATTCAGAGCACAACTCATGCAAATTCTATGTCATTTTACTAAACAGTTGTATATTGTGGTGCTTCAGAGTCCTCTCCAGAACTCCTGCTGTAGTCCTATTGCTGTGCCATCTGAAGGGTGCACGGATGGAAGCTCTGGTACTGGAGCCAGGAGTCACAGTCTTCTAGAGAGACAAGCAGCGTCCCTCACACCTGGTCACATTCACAAACACTCTGACTCAAACTAGGACACGGAATGGCTCTGGGCTGCTGTGTATATGTCTGCAAATGCCTGAAAGATGGAGAACAAGATTAAGAGGCAAAGAATGACAGAGAGAAAGGCAGAGAGAGGGAGAGAAAGAGAGAGAGGGAGAGAATAAATTACCTGCCAGCGAGATAAAGATGTGGTTGAGTAATGATGGTCAAAGATAGTTTGCTTAGATACATCAGATATATCCCATCAGCAACACCTGCTCATGTAACTTCTCTCTAAGACACACACACACACACACACACACACACACACACACACACACA
>NC_055980.1:4818421-4835921 GCF_018492685.1 Alosa sapidissima
AAGCACACACAGACCCTATCAACCACACACATACCAGACAGGTACGGAGAGAGAGCTGGAGAAAGGTATTAATGCATTTCTCTCTCAGGAATTCCTATGAAGACCGAATCCAAACAAATCCTCTCTCAAATAAATCCATCACATGCTGCATCGGACTGTTTGGAGTTCCATTCAGAGCTATCTGTGCTCGTTGCTGCTGCCTTGTACATTGTATTTATACTGGCATGCGTTCCTGTGCCATGCACAGTTTATTTGACTGTCCTCAGACTCCCCTTAAAGCAGGTGGGTGGTGAAGGAGGATTGATCGTCCTGGCCTGTCACTTTACTCCCTCCTACACACACACACAAACACATATACAGTACACACACATACACACACACACAATATACTTACATACTCACTCAGGTACATCTTTCTTCACACACATATGAGCACACACACATCTGCTCTCTTTGTTTCCTGCTTATGTTGGCACTGGACTGCCATGCGATAATAAACCAAGAGAGAGGTTGAAAAGACCAGGCATTCACCTGTGTGTGTGTGTGTGTGTGTGTGTGTGTGTGTGTGTGTGTGTGTGTGTGTGTATGTGTGTGTGTGTGTGACATTAGATGCTGGGAGATAAATGAGGAGCTGAGGGTGTGTCTGCCAAGATGACAGATGGAGAGATGAAGCCAGAAAAAAAGATAAATGGTGAAAGATGGACAGAGACAGAAAAAAGTGAGAGAGGAATGAGAGAGAGAAGTTGTTATTTTAACAGCCACTTGACATAGAAGGAGAGGAAAGACAGACTCTGACCCACACACACACACACACACACCTGCACAAGTGTGCACGCACACACGCACGCACACACACACACACACACAGGCTCACACACAAAAACACACACAAACACACGAACACACACAAAGAGAGAAAAAGTCCTCAGGCTGGAGAAGTAGTTTTAAAGTGTGTGTCGTATAGTGCAGTATGGGTATATAGTCCATGAAAGCCTGTCAGATTAATGAGGAAGCAAGTGCTATAGGCCAGAATGGAGTGATGAATGGCCTGGAAGAGGAAGAGGATTAAGTGTGTATATGTGAGTTGATGAGGTGTGTGAGCCGTGTGTGTGTGTGTGGGTCATTTTAGCGTGGGTGATGCTTTGCAGGATGACTGTGCTATCCCAGGAGGCTGTGTGGTGAGGGTGGAGGATGGAGGTGGATTAAGATGGATGGGGACACGAGGGTGTGACATTTCCTTGAAACACGTGAACACACACACACACACACACACACACACACACACACACTCACACACACACACACACACTCCCCCTCTCACTCCCTCTGTCTAGTTCCTAAAGTGGTGATGAACAGACTGCTTTCCTTCTCTGGGGGCAAATGAAAGCAGGAGAGGTGTGAGTAGAGAGGTGAATAAAAGAGAGGAGGAGAAGAGAGACGGATGAGAGGAGTGGGGGAGGGAAACACAGGAGAGTAGGGATGAATATATGGCAGGAGTGGAGAGATGGGAGAGAAACTGGACAGAGGGAGAGGTTTGGAGCAGGACAGTCCAGCTGAATTACTAAAGGGGACGCGTTTCTGTGTGTGTATTGTTGATGTATGGTTTGTGATATGTGTATGTGTGTGTTAGAGAGAGAGAGCGCACGTGTGAGCGAGAAATTCAATGTGTGTGTGTGTGTATAAGGGTGTGGTAGTGCACTGTGAGCATTAGGTTTCTTGAGTCTGGGGGCTAGCAGTCCTTCTGTTTATTTTCAGAACTGCAGGAGCTGCTGGGTGGAACTCACACCCACACACAGACACACACACACAAACTCTCTCTCTCTCTCTCTCTCCCACACACACACACACACACACACACACACCCTTTTCTCCTAGCTGATCTACTCCAAAGACACAGGAAACAAAGGAAAAATAGATACCACAAAGGAATCATTAGCTAATAATTTATTTCCATTTACGATTAAAAAGTCAGTGGTCATTGCATCTGAGTGACACATACAGAGAATGCATGATAATGAGACACAAGGAATATGGCCAACACAAACACTGTGTTCTCCACACAAGGCCCATGGACAGATGTCCTTCTGAGACACCGTAGTTTTTGCTCATCGCTCATTGTTTCTGTGCGCAGGAAGGATGGAATACGGGGGAGAGAAAGAGAGCGAGAGAGAAAGAGGGAGAGAGAGAGAGAGAGAGAGGGATGGGCATTTCATAACTCTTCTCTGACCCTCTCCTCTGGCCTCTCCTGGACAATAATCTGGAAATTCCAGAATTGTCCACTTGCACCACGCCATAGAGAGGAGGGCAGTAACGTTAGCGTGTGTCCACTAGTCCTATTTACATCATTAGTAGGCCTACACTCCAGATTACCATCGGGGAGGCATAAACCCAGACCAGAGTGGGTCTGCCAACTGTGGGTGTGTGTGTCTGGATGTGTGTGTGTGTGTGCGAGAGGGAGAGAGAGCGACAGACTTTAACCATGTGGGACGTGTGAAGTTTGCGTTCAGAATATTTGAGCTCGGTCTGATTAGAGGGAACACCCATAAGCTCAAAGTGGTCTCACACTCTCTCTAGCTCTCTCTCTCTCTCACACACACACACACACACACACACACACACACACACACACATACAAACACCAAGCACAATGTTCTTTGAGCACTTTTGATGTAATGCTATTTTCAGTCCCGGCTCGCGTGCAGCTTGCCTTCCGTAGTTTAACGAGGCGTGAGCACGAACACACACTCGCTCACACATGGACACATGCACGCGCGCGCACACACACACACACACTCACACACACACTCACACACACACACACACCTGTGGACAACGAAAGAGGAGTGAGCGAGCAGCGCTTGTTAAAGCGACACTCGCTCACACCCGACTCCAAATAACAGCAGTTTGTTCCCACCGGTTACCATGGAAACCTTGAACGGATACGTTGGTGTTCGGCGAGACCTCAGCGGTGTTTAAGAGAAGAGAGTGTTACAGAGAAACACCTGCAAGGCATAGGCCTACACACACCCAGAAATACACACTAGTGTTCAAGAGGGCCTGCTTTCTACCTTAGTACTCACGCACCTACCACCACACTGTCCTCTCTCAAGTCTCACAGCAGAATGAGGTTTATTCACACAGCAGACCTAACACACACACACACACACACACTCACACACACACACATACACACACACACACACACACACACACACACACACTCCCGTTACGGTCAGAAGCTGTCAACTTCCCGTCCAGAGCATCCTGAGCCGGCAAACCTACACACAGAAGCCTTGTCTCCTCTGACACACTTACAGGCACGCACACACACACACGCACACACACACACACACCAAATTGTGTGTGAATCGAACCATTCCTGCACCTCTGCTAGGAGCACCAGCCCAGTGCCAAGCATAGCCTTTCAGCTCTAAGTGGAGCCAGATGGGGATCTGATGTAGAACCATTTGAGGATAAAAGGGTTCTTGTAACCAGAGAGAATTCTACATCAAGAGCAAAGTAAAGAACCTTTTCCAAATATGTTCAACATTGAATGTGACATTCATACGCATAGCGATAATAACAGCAATACAAAGTCATGCAAAGACACGTATAATTTGTGTGGACATTTTCAGTTCAATAATATGCTACACAAGTTATTAAATGTCTAACATGGAGAATTCAGTTTTTTAAAGGACTCTTTTCGCTCTCTCTCTCTCTCTCTCTCTCTCATAACACACACACACGCTCTGCAGGAAAAGGAGAAAACACAGCTGGTTGAAAAAAGCAGGACAAACTCAGACTCATCCAGCTTTGGTTCCAGGGTGGATTTGGCATCACCAGTTTTGGGACAGAGGTGAGTGTGTATGCCTGTGTGTGTGTGTGTGTGTGTGTGTTTATGGTTGATTGAATTAGACACACTGCGGTTGAAGTAAAATGAAACAAAAGCATTGATCCCCACATTTAACCTCAAACATGAAACTATCCATGAGTGCATATGGGTGTGTATATTTGTTGTGGATTTACGTGTATATGTGTGTGAGTGTGTGTGTGCACGCATGTGCTTGTGCGTGTATGTGTGTGTATGTCAGGTTTGCATCAGGATTATACAATCTGGGCCATTTGACTTCATATACATTCCTTCTGCAAATGAAAACAGGACACCCAATCAGGCTGCTTCTGGCAAAAACAGAGACTCAAAGAGAGTGCGAGAGAGAGAAGGAGAGAGAGAGAGAGAGAGAGAGAGAGAGACTGCTTTGGGGATAGAGTGAGGCGGTTGTGGGGCAAAGGGAGTAGGGGGAGAAAGGAAGAAAGTGCATGAGATGTGGTGAGAAGGAAAAGCAGGAAAGGAAGACTGGGAGTTAGGTATTTGGGAGAGTGCGGATGAGAGAGAGGGAGAGAGAGAGGGAGAGAGAGAGGGAGAGAGAGGGAGAGGGAAAGCGAGAGCTGGAAGTATGACAATCCAAATAGGCCGCAATGCTAGCAGCTAGCGCAGTGCGGTGGAGACATGCAGGGGTTGCCGTGGCAGCGGGCGGCTTTGGCTGGCGCTGTGGTTCTGTTTACGCGGCAACGAGCATTTGAAATAAATCAGCAGAAAGCCGGAGAGCAACATAATGAAAACATGCAAACATGCAAACAGCCGCTCGCCCTACACCCCTTTCTTCCCTCCTGCTCTTTGCGGTGGCATCCCCCCCCCCCCACATGATTCAATTTAAATGCAGTCTGGCAACAAAAGAAAGGAAAGATTCGGAGTGGGTTGTTGGGAATGGTGGGGGTGGGGAGTATTTCTGGAAGGTTCCTTCAGAGCAGAATGTTCACTCGCGTTGGATGATGCGGAGCTCGGCTGGGCTGGGCTTGGCACTGCCGTAACTCTTGTTGTCCGTCGGACGGAGCCCAGAGAAAACCACAAACATTCAAACACAAAAACATAAAGAAACTCTCTCCTGGGAGAGCAGACATGGCGCAGGAAAACTTTCCAGACGGACCAGCCTAGCTGTGCGTGTGTGTGTGTGTGTGTGTGTGTGTGTGTGTGTGTGTGTGTGTGTGTGTGTGTGTGTGTGTTCATTCATCATTAAGTTTGTACATCCTTATGCATCATGCATACAAACTCACTCATGCACTCAGAAAGTAGGCAGTATTAGAAGGAATCACATGTAATCATATGTTTATATGATATGCACCACTATTGGAAGAGCTTATTGAGAAGAGAATCAGTCTTTTAAAAAAAAAACAGTCTGTCTGTCTATCTGAGGATGATGTCATTTCTTCCTGGATGTTCTGCTGAAGAGGGAACCAATAACAGTTCAGGTTCCTGTCTTCTGTCTGAGGCATCCATCATCCAAAAGGAGGAATCGCTTAGCCAGGCCTGAGTGTGTTTGAGATGGGGGGAGTGTTTGGTGTGTGATTGAGCAGCCTGTTAGCAGCTGCAGAAACAGGCAGCGAGAGATAGTGAGAGAGAGGTAGAGGGAAAGAGAGAGGAAGAGAAAGAGAGAGAGAGAAAGAAAGAGAGAGAGAGCACCAGTGATGAAAAGCAGCAGTGGAGGACGAGGAGTCCAGGCTGTAGGCCTCATGGAGTTCTATAAATACAGAGGAAGACAGATACACAGAGAGAGAGAGAGAGAGAGATTTCGAGTTGGAACATGTATTAGAACACTAAGGTTCTAAAGACGCAAGGAACCAGGGAAGGCTGAATAGATGGAGAAGGGCTCACAGAGAGAGAGATAGAAAGAGAGAGAAAGGGAGAGAGAGAGAGAGGGAGAGAGAGAACTCATTAGGACCGAGTTTGAAGGACACTGCGGAGATCAGGTGAGTGCGGCAGGAGGAAGTGAACAGCAGAGGAGGCAGTAGAACACAGGTTGTGCCGTTTCATTGGTCGGGGCTCCAGCAGGTGGGCGTGAGTGCAGAAATCCATCCTTCGGGTAGGTTAGCGCTCGGCTCGCATCCCTGGCTCGGGAAGGTCATGCATCCAGGGTGCGGTGATTGTTTGATGAGACTAGCCCATCAGCGTTGGCTTAGAGGGGAAAGGAGTGGGGTCAAGTCTTAAGGGACTACACGTGGGACTAGGGGAGAGCAAAAGTGGACATTTCACTGTCGTTGTCGAGAGTCGTGGCGCACACGTCTTCCCCTTTTTTATGGTCCCTTTACAAGGCAGACCAGTAGAAAAGAAACAGATAGTTCAAATAATAATACAATATACACATAGTGGTCCCACACAGCCAGGGGACATACAGCCTCTGTAATGTGCTCCAGGGAGGGAGAGGGGGCAGAGAGGTCAAAGGTCACTGTGGGGATTGGTAGGGGTCAGAAAGTCTGAAGGTCGAATGGTGGGGGCAGTTCCCATCATGCTTTGCTGCACTTGCCCTTCTTCTCCTTGCGCTGGAATTTCCGCAGCCGCCGCGTCCACACGTCCCGCCACTGGATGACCAGACTGTTCTTGTCGGCAAGGAGTCCCGTCCCCGGTGTGGAGCCCGCCCCCGCGTTGCTGCCCGTGTTCTCAGTGGTCCCGAGCACCAGGAAGCGCTTGCTCATTTGCAGGCGCGGGCACTTGCAGGCCAGGTCCTTCATGTGGATCCAGAGCAGGTTGTCCCCCCTCTTGAGCGGCTCGCCGCGGCTCTTGTACACGGACACCACGTTGACGGTGAACTTGGCCCAGTCCCCCACCGTCTGCATGTCCAGCACGTTCACCTGCACGGCTGGAGAGAGACGCATTCACATAGTCTGTTAGGTCAACAGCTGCACTGGCTATATAGCTAGCACTGAGATTTATGGATTCATGGTCTATGTGTCTGTGGGAAAGAATGAAAAGACTGATCCATCGGAAAATTTCAGTTGTTTGAAAGGTTGTTGTCAGTTTACAAATGGGGTGTTCTTTTCTCGGCTCTGCTCATGACCGTAAGAGGTGTGCAATGACAATATATATATATGGAGATTATTAAATTCATTCTGCTTTTTTTCAGCTGTGTAACTTTGTAATAATGACTTTCTACAGTTGCTAGTTCCAAACCATATGGGGAGAGTACTGAGGATCGGATAAGACAACTCAGCAACTTCAACATCATTGTATTCAGTATCTGTGCTAGCAGGTGATGCCAAGTCAAACAGGCCCATCCAGTGACACTCTGAGGCCAGCTAATATAGGTAATGGCCTCTAAAGCGAGGCTGGTAAACCTCATGTGGATTGGATGTGGCATTTGATAGTTCTCACCTAACCAAACTGAACAAAGACATCATGTACCGGCAAAGATATATGGCAGCTGTTGGACTTGGCAGCAGTCAAAATTGGTAGAAAATGAACAGTTTTTAAGAAATATTTTCTTATACATTTGTATAAGTCAACATGGCAAAGTTGGCCTCTGTACAAAAGAGCGCTGTACGGTATGGTTGCAATATGTCAGTAGGCACGCCTTCTAATCCGACATGGCACATCTGGAATCCTGTCACTCATCATTACGACGTGATCACAAAAGATCAACATCTGGTTTCTCTCAAAACCTGGAGGAGGGGAAGGCATGGACTAACCAGGACTACTTTTAAATGAACCAGGATTTGAGGTTCCAGTATTTGTGTGTGTGTGTGTGTGTGTGTGTGTGTATGTGTGTGTATGTGTGCGTGTGTGTGTGTGTGTGTGTGTGTGTGTGTGTGTGTGTGTGTGTGAGAGAGGTGCTTTACCATAATCTTTCTTGCAGTACTTCTTCATGTTGATCTTCAGATTTCCCTTCACAGGTTTACAGTAAGATTCACAGTCTAAGCACAGGAATAAAGGAAGCCATTATGTAAGATTGTGTGTATGTGTATATATGTGTTGTGTGTGTGTGTGTGTGTGTGTGTGTGTGTGTGTGTGTGTGTGTGTGTGTGTGTGTGTGTGTGTGTGTTTGTGTGTGTGTGTGTGTGAGAGAGAGAGAGAGAGAGAGAGAGAGAGAGAGAGAGCTAAGGTGTCTTAGTGTTTCCTTGAAATTCTTTTGAGTACACACACAGACAAAACCACTAATATGCTCCTGGTTTGTAAGAAAGTGTACTTGTGTGTGTGTGTGTGTGTGTGTGTGTGTGAGAGAGAGAGAAAGAGAGAGAGAAAGAGATGGGATATGACTATGCGAGGGGAAATGTTCTCTTTGGTCAGATTTTCTCCTTAGTGAATAATCACCACTGATAAATAAAACACACAAGGCCAGTCTTGCCACACAAATCACAGAAGTGCCCGCTCCCTCCCTCTCTCTCTCTCTCTCTCTCTCTCTCTCTCTCCCTCTCACCCCCTCCCTCTCTTCCTCCATCTCTTCCTCCCTCTCTCTCTCCCTCTCTCCCTCAGCAGCTTATTCCTGCCTGTCAAACTCCAGACAGGCCTATGGCTGTGTGCCTCTCACACAGAGGAAAACATTCAGGCTGCTCTTTTTCTTTCTGTCTCTCTCTCCCCCCCATCTCTCTCTCTGACTCCCTCTCTCCTGGTCTCTGTCTCAGGCAGAAAACTTGTCATGGACTCAGCTGATTGGTTCCCGCTATCGCACACTTTTCATTGAGCCAATCAACTTGACACGTAGCGCTGCGCCAGCTCCTAAACAGGCTCACGCTCTCCCAGACAGTGTGCCGACAGTGGCGGTGGCGGTGGCGGTGGCGTGGCGGTGGCGTGGCGGTGGCGGTGGCGTGGCATGGGCGTGGCCGTGGCGGTGGCGGTGGCGTGGCGGTGGCGTGGCGGTGGCGGTGGCGGTGGCATGGGCGTGGCCGTGGCGGTGGCGGTGGCGTGGCGGTGGCGTGGCGGTGGCGGTGGCGGTGGCATGGGCGTGGCCGTGGCGGTGGCGGTGGCGGTGGCGTGGCGGTGGCGGTGGCAGTGGCGGTGGTGGTATCAATGCCACCGTACTCTCCCTTCCCCACCCTAACTGTAATCAATTTCTTTCATATAATTAAGGTTTTCATAATGGATATTTAAAGGTAAAATCAACAAGGAATTGAAATGCGATTGTTCAATTTAAATCTTTTTCACTTTGAACACAGCTAGATGGTGGTATCGTTTATTTTGATACAATAGAACTGAACTACTACACAGAACTGAGCTGACCACAGCCTCTGAGAGACAATGAGATGAAATGAGTGAGACCACGTTTTTCAAATTATTCACAATGTGTTCATTTTGACATTGCTACTACTAAGAATAAATCGAAATGATCAGAGATTGTGTTTTAGATACTGCAGACCTTTGTGTTCGTATGTGTTTAGTTTTATAATTTTTCTCCGCCCAGGGGGTGGGTGCAGACCCAGAGGGTTCTGAGATATGTCTAAAACCTCTTTGATCTTCAAACATGACACCTTAACTGGGCTTGGGAACTACATTACTGATTTAGTGACCCGCACAGAGCTTTTAGAGTGGATGATATCTGTGGTAAACTCTGGCACTTTTAAACTGTATGATTTAGCTGGGTCCTGGTTGAAATTCGGTTGATTGGATGGATGTGTTTAGAAGAGGAGCTACCTGGCCCACACTCACTGGGTTAAACAGCACCGTGCCTTCCAGTGAGTGTGCTCTAGCAGCTCAGTGGGGCAATACCAGTATAGAGGACCCCCCTGCCCCCTCTCTCTTGCTCTTTCTCTCTCTCTCTCTGCCGCTCTCTCTCTTTGCTCTCTCTCTCTCCTGCTCTCTCTCCCTCTCTTTCTCCCTCTCCCTCTCTCTCTTTCTCTCTTTGCTCTCACTCTCCTTCTGGAGGCCTCTGAGCTTCATTAATCACTTTATGCATGCATAGATAAATTTCTTAGTGATAGCTGGAACAGTTTTGGCAGGATGAGTGTGTGTGTGTGTGTGTGTGTGTGTGTGTGTGTGTGTGTGTGTGTGTGTGTGTGTGTGTTTGTGTGTGTGTGTGTACATGTGTGTGTATGTGTTGGGCAGGCATTCACCTGGAAAAGGCCAATGAATTGCCTACTGAGCCAGAAGAGAGCATCACACACACACACACACACACACACACACACACACACACACACACACACAATAAACTTCTCTCTCATCTCTCCTTACCCAAACTCTCTTTTTCTTATTGTCGTGACAAGGACAAATTGCGTCTCCTCCTCTTCTCTTCTCCTCTCCTTTTGCCACCCTGCACCCCATCTCCCCACTGCCCCCCTCCCCTCCTCCTCTCCTCTCTTCCTCCTTCTCCTCCTCCTCCTCTCCTCCCTCCTCCTTTTAAGAAGTACTTCAGCTTTTCTCTTGGCCTCAAAGGGCCTTGATCTGGTTCCAGGAGAAGGATGTTTTCTTTCCGTGTGTACGTGTAAACACCTATATCTTGTAAGGGTGTTCTGTCTCGCTCGCTTTCTCTCTCTCTCTCTCTCTGTCTCTTTTTCTCTGTCTGTGTGTGTTTGTGTGTGTGTGTGTGTGTGTGTGTGTGTGTGTGTGTGTGTGTGTGTGTGTGTGTGTGTGTGTGTGTGTGTGTGTGTTCATGGCTATGGGTATGAGTGTGTGAATGTGTTTCAATACTAGTGGGACAAACCTGCAGATTCTTCTGCTTCTGTGCTGCTGCTGCTGACAACTGCTGTAGGGCTGATAACTGGAATCTCTGCAACATAAAGAGGCCGGATGGGGGGGGGCACAAAGTTACAAACAGTTTTTGGGTATGTGTGTCATGTGTGTACCCATCAGGTGCAAGCTTTTTCACAATGAGGCACTAAAGCACAAACCTATTTTCATCAAAGGAATAACATTTTGTCCCACCTGACGATCAGTGAGTGTTTGTGTGTGTGTGTGTGTGTGTGTGTGTGTGTGTGTTAGTGTGTGTGAGTGCATGAGTGCAGTGTATCTGTGTGTCTCTGTGTGCTACAGCGGGCATAAAGGTTATAGCTGGCTTGGCATGAGGCGGCATGGAGGCAGCATGAAGGCAAGCTGGTGCCCATTATTATTTCACACACACACACACACACACACACACACACACACACACACACACACACACACACACACACACACGCACACACACTCAGGTGGCACAATGCGCTCAGCCTGGCATGTGGTATAAGTCACCTGACCTGGCTGCCATAGCAACAGAGACACAAACAGAGAAGCCCTCCCCCCCCCTCACTGATGCACACACATGTTAACCCCTGGACAGTGATTCAGAGGGAACCTGATTAGAGATCAGTGCTCTGCCTGCACTAGTGCTGATGGGAGCTGGCTCTCCTAATTGCATGTGTGCATGTGGGTGGCACTCTGACATCAGACTTGTGAAGATGCCATAGGGTAGACGTAGTCTAATCTGTTTTATACAGTCTATGAGTCTAATAGTAAATCCATGCATGTCATATTCAAACAGGCATTTTTTAATTATTTCAGGATACGTCCTTGATGAGGAAAGACATAAGTAAAGGCACTGAGTTAAAGGCCTAAGTAGTGTATTATGATGACTTTTCACCTCTGCTTGCAGTTAGAGCCGTCAGCTCACTCCATGTGGATGACTTAGACGTGTTTGTCTGTCTTTGTGTTGAGTTGTGTTGTGTTCTGTGTGTGTGTATTTCTGAATGTGTGTGTGTGTTTGTACTTTGAGTGGTCTTACATTTTTGTTTGTGTGTGTCTGTGCACTGTGTGTGTGTGTGTGTGTGTGTGTGTGTGTTCAGACTCACTAATGCAGGGGGCCACAGGTGATCTGCTCTGCTGGTAGCCCTTGGCACAGCGGTTGCAGGTGATGCCGGTGACTCCGTCCTTACAGGGGCACTGGCCCGTTGTCTGGTTACATGTCTTACCAGCAGCTCCCACCGGGTGGCAGTCACACGCTGAGAGGAGAGAGGAGAGAGAGGAGAGAGAGAGAGATAGAGAGAGAGAGAGTATAGGAAAGAGAGGAACTTCTTGGTTATTCTTATCAATAAGTCAATTCTGTTTGGCTTTCATCCAAACTTAATTAATTTCATAATTATAATGTATATCAGATTGTTGTCTAATTTTGCAAATTAATGACGTGTGTCTAAATTGTGAATTCATTATTAACTTAATAACTGAGATTAATAGCAGACACACACACACACACACACACACACACATACACACACACACACACACACACACACACACACACACACACACACACACACACACACACAGACAGACACAAATCCTTATAATTTCAGGCGTATTTGGAGCCTGTGAAAGCATCCGGGGACTTTAGTGGAGTGTTAGTTTGGTGGCACACACACTCGCACCATCTGCACTGTTTCCCGTAAGGCAGCTGTGGCATAGCTGCCAACATGCACGCACACACATACACACACACACGTACCCACACACACACACACACACACCACAGACACGCACTTATACCCACAAGTAGAAACAGGGCATCATGCCTGGCAGAGTGATCCTGTTTATGTGCTGCTCAGGGACGATATGTGCAGAGGAAACAACCTTTTTAAAGGTTTCTACTCACATATACACACACACACACACACACACACACACACACACACACACACACACACACACACACACACACACACACACACACACACTGAAACACTCAACACAGTGCAGCACTAAAAGTGACACTTTAATGCAGTGCAAAATAGCATCAAAACTGCACAGACACACACACACGCACACACACATACACACACACACACAGATGCAGGCTAAACCAGAGAGCCGGTAACTCCTGTCCAGTGTTAAGAAACCCCTGGGTTGTTACACCATACATTGGTTGATAGGATCTGATAGAATGCATTTTAGTGTTGCCATCAGATTTGGCAAGTCCATTAGCACAGGCAGATGCACTCTCTCTATCTCTCTCTCACACACGCGTGCGCACACACACACACACACACACACACACACACACACACACACACACACACACACACACACACACACACACACACACACACACACACACACACACAGAGAGAGACACAGACGCAGACACAGATACAGATACAGACACTCAACACCAGTGATGGCTTAGTGTGATGTCGCTGACAAAACTCACACCATTCCTCTCCTGGGAAACCCCCATCGCTCCAAACACCGGATACCAACCTGAAGTCCCACAGGTGGGAGCTTAACTGTGTGTGTGCATGTGTGTATTTACATGAATGTGTTTACATAAATCTGTGTGTGTGTGTGTGTGTGTGTTGTGTGTGTGTATGTTTATGTGTGTGTGTGTGTGTGTGTGTGTGTGTGTGTGTGTGTGTGTGTGTGTGTGTGTGTGTGTGTGTGTGTGTGTTGTGTGTGTGTGCGCATGTGTGTTTGTGCGTGTGGGTGTGTGTGGGCGTGAGTGTGTGGACGAGTACTGTTGCTTAATTTGAGATTGCGCAAGACTATTTTTTTTGGCGTTTGACATTAGTGTGCACGGCCGTGTCTGTGTACAGTATGTGTCTGACTATTTGTAAAGATGCAGAAAGAAAGAGAGCAAGAAGGAAGGAGAAAGGAGGAGAGAAGGTGGAAGAAGGGATGAAAGGAGAGGAGGATGAGAGGGAGGACAGACCCCTGTGTTTGCCATCTCCTGCTGACCTCATATCCCATCATTAGGTGGGTCCTGTGGCCGGCCTGTTGTGTGGTTCCAGGGGAATACCACCATGGCTGCCTTCCGCCCACTCCGCAGTTACTGAGAAGCAACCCTGATGTGTCACCCTTGGACAGCAGTGGAGCATGCATTTCTTCACACACTAAACTCATCAGCTAGGAAAGCTTTCCCAGTGTCTTACCATATAAAGAGAGCCTGGGAGGTGAGACGTTTAGAGTCTGTATTTGTAGAGCTTGTTTAAAAAAATGTATTCTCCTGTTGACGTGATGTGGTGCTATACTGAGGGTGGATTTGATCATCGAAACTGATTGATGTTTCATAAGAATGGTCCCCTGTGCTCGCCCAGAAATCTCCTCGGGTCAGTTTTATGGTCAGCTGAACGTCCAGCATACCTCCTCACAAAGCTGCATGAATGAAGCCTGTTAGTAGCAGGAGCTCGACCTCATCTGCCAGCTCTGAGTAATGAATCAGTGTTGTGTAGTCCAACCAGGACAGTGGATCCCACCTCCTACAGGGCCGGCCCTTGGAGACAAGGGTGAGCACGGTCAGGATGTGAGGAATCCTGTTTCCCTCACACACACACACACACACACACACACACACACACACACACACACACACACACACACACACACACACCTGTTACCCCCAAACCCCTGAACCCTGACTGCTATGTCCTGTTCTCTGAGAAATCTCCCTCTGTGTGTGTGTGTGTGTGTGTGTGTTCGGGGGGCTGATCCTGTGCCCAGGTGCGTCGGCTGGTTGACCTGGGAATTTTGGGAATTCGTGGTATTCCCAGGTGTTGGAATATAACGATAAGAAGGCAAAGGAGCCAGAACAACAGGACTAATTTGAACAAAAGGCCAATACAAGATTGGGAGTGCCTCTGAACCACAAATACACACACACAAAAAACACACATACACAATCTCACTGTTACTTGATATGACTGCCAACATTTTCATTGTAGGCTATGAGCTACCTGTCCAGGCTTGCGTGGTTCTTAGGGTTATGCATGTGTGTGCATGCACCTAGAAAAACACAAACACACATGCAACACACACACACACACACACACACACACACACACACACACACACACACACAACTCTTGCACACCCATACACCCACACAGAAAAGACACTCACACACACTTCTTTTGACGTGTTAACCAACCCCCAGTTTTGCACACTGTCTGTTTGAAGTTTTATGTGCTGGTGTGAAAATGCTGTAAAAAGTCCACATGCACAGTCTCACACACTCACAGACCCAGACACACACACACACACACACACACATACACAAAAGTCAGGTAACCCAGTCTGAAACAGCTGATAGGATCAGTGAGATCTGGGTGTGAAACAAGAACAAGCTCTGATGGAAAGTTGTTCAAAAACAAAGCAGTGATTTACATGCACCCTCATACCCCACCATTAAATGAATGGAAACCCCATGTGTGCACGTGTGCATGTGTTTGTGTGTGATTTCATTGGTTCTTTGGCATTTACTGCTCAAACTGTTCCCAGTAAGAGTGCTTTAGTATGTATGGTCATTGTGGCCATCTTATCTTTAAATACTGCTATTAGCTGTCCAGCCCCTAACTGCTAGTTTCTAAGCGTTACTTCAGTGGTGAATTATGGACTGTGCCTCTACAACGCCCCCAAACACACACACATACATGCAGTCTCTCTCTCTCTTTCACACACACATACACACACACACACACACACACACACACACACATACACTCAAACACTCGCGTGCGCACACACACACACACACACACACACACACACACACACACACACACACACACACACACCTTGTTCTGATTGGAAGCAGAGCCTCCTCACCTCCCCTCACTGAAACACCTGTGTTTTACTACCCTCTTTTTCTCTCTCTCACACAAACACACACACACACACACACACACGAGCAGAGCCCAGAATGAGTAAAATGTGCAAATGGTCAGACCCATCAACCTACTAATTACCCCTGGACAACCTGGTCTCCATGGAGATTTAATTTCCGGACACATCTGGGGTTGTGTGTGTGTGTGTGTGTGTGTGGCTGTGCAGTTGGTTGAGTAAGTCCGGGTAGGATTAAGTTAGGGTTTAGGGTCAGGTTCAGCTCTGCTGGTTTCTGTGTGTGTGTGTGTGTGTGTGTTCTTTTGTGGGTGTGTAAGTGAATCTGCTTATGTGCATGTGGGATGAAGTGAGTTCCTTTGTTGCTACTGAGGTTTGCCTCTGCAGGTTTGTAAGCATGGGTGCTCATGTGTGTGTGTATGGGTGGCTGCTTGTGTGTGTATGTGTATGTGTGTGTGTGTGTGTGTGTGTGTGTGTGTGTGTGTGTGTATGTGCGCACGTGTGTGTGTGTGCGTGTGTGTGTGTGTGTGTGTGAGTGAGCTTACCCTTGCAGGCGCGTCTGTGAGTGATTGGCCTGGCCATGTCCCTGTAGAAGCCCTCCTTGCAGTAGTGGCAGTGGCGGCCGGCCGTGTTGTGCCTGCAGTTCATGCACACACCACCACTCTTACGGCCCGACAGCTTGTACAGCTCCATGTTGAAGCGACAGCGCCGCGCGTGCAGGTTACAGTTACACGCTGGAGAGTGAGAGAGAGAGAGAGAGAGAGACAGAGAGAGGGGGGTAGAGAGAGAAAGAGATATATATTCATTTATCATAAGACATTTCAATTGATCATACAACAGATGTAGCCATGGGGTTGACCAGTGCTCCAGATAGACATGTATTCCAGGGAAGTGGTTTGAGGTTTGTATTGGTTGTGCAAAGGGTTGACTAGCACGAGGAGCACAAGCAGAGAGTGGTGATTTGTTGTTGTATCGTCGGTGTTGGTGCAGGATTTGCCATGTGCCTTACTTACTTACTTACTTAATTGTTTCTTTGCCCTTTATAAGAAAAAGCTGTCTTCACGTGGACTGTGTAGGATTGTGTCTTCACATGGATTAGGGAAAGTGGAGTTACCTTCAGGCTAATGAAACTCATTTGAATCAGAAAGAGAGGGAGAAGGAGGGAGAGAGAGAGGGAGAGAGAGAGAGAGAGCCTTAAGGAATAGATATGGAACTCTGACTCTGCTGTTTCTGCTTTGAGCCTCAAACTCTGTTCCTATTCTGATTATAATGAATACAGTCACAAGTGTCCACATACTTACATACACACACACACACACATACACACGCGCGCACACACACACACACACACACACACACACACACACATACACACACACACACACACACACCTAGGGCCAATCCAAATGAGGGGACCGATCTCTTCCATCTCAAATGAATGAATGAGGTGTTAATGACTAATGAAGCCAGTGTATGTCCTGCAGACACAAACACACCCTCAGACCTCACACAGGGGGTCACTCTCAGGCCTTCACTACTCCACACACATCTACAGTGAGTGGGAGTGTACTTTTATCCAGGACCAGAGTGTGTTTCTTGGAGAGCGTGTGTGTGTGTGTGTGTGTGTGTGTGTGTGTGTGTATGTGTGTGTGTGTAAGAGACAGAGAGAGTGTGTGTGTGTGTGTGTGTCTGTGCACGCATACGTGTGCGCATGCTGTTTGTGTGACTGAATACATTTCTCCAAGCACCTCCCCAGCAGGTTAAATTGTTAAATGAAAATCAGACTTGTGAGTCAAACATTTGGCCCCTGGTTCAAAGAACAAGACAACAGAAAAGACTCACACACACTCTCTCCCACTAACACAGATACACACACACACACACACACACACACTGACTGTGAGTTGGCAGCGTAGCAGATATGACAGTCTCATAAAAATGTGTGTTGCCCTACTCATGGGGAGTTTAAGTGAGACCAGAGCGCGTCTCTCTGAAGGATGGAGTCTGCACTGGGACTCAGGGTGCTGCTTTGATGGGGCCTGATGGATGGTTTAGCAGAATCTCCGCTTGACAGGAAGACAGACTATTTATTGAAACATTCTCTGAATGTAATAATGGGTAATCAATCATGCAAACAATCAACCAGGAAGAAATCTT
>NC_055980.1:4858421-4878421 GCF_018492685.1 Alosa sapidissima
ACTTTCTGACACACACATAGACACGCACGGACAAACACCCATACACACATATGCATGCACACACACTCACACACACACATGAGTACCCACACACGCACACACACACACACACATACACTGGTATGCACGCACACACACACACAAACACACACACCTGTGCATTAATTCTCATTTTTGTAAAGATCAGTCATTCTCCAATGTTGGAACCAGCAGCAGAAAAGATCTGCCTACTGAGAAAAGAACTGTCTACCTAGAGTACATTTCCATACTTGCAATGTGATAGAAGGCATTTTTAAGGTGAGAATTTGTGTGTGTGTGTGTGTGTGTTTGTGCGTGCTTCAGAGAAAGAGATAGAGACCTGATGCTGGTAGTGCTGATTCCAGCGATTTCGCTGCTGCGTCCCGGAGCTATTTAAGCCGCTCTAGGCAAAGCTGAGCTGCCAACATCCCCGCGCTCACTCACACACAACCTTTCTCTACCACTTATACTCGCGCCTCTGTTTCACACAAACTCACACAGTGAGTCTTACACACACCTACATACACACACACACACACACAGTGAGTCTTACACACACCTACATGCACACACACACACACAGTGAGTCTTACACACACCTACACGCACACACACACACACACACACACACACAGTGAGTCTTACATACACCTACATGCACACACACACACACATAGTGAGTCTTACATACACCTACATGCACACACACACACACAGCTGTGGAACTCACTTCACTTCATGCGGCAGCCGTCAGAGAAAGAGAAATATAAAGAGTGACGTGCGCATCGGGAGAGCTGGCATGGTAAACTTGCGCAGTGCGGGACATGCGAGGTATTGCTTGGCTTGGCTCCGGGTTCCGGACTCTGGCGAAACGCTCTTGAAGTGCCCATGGGCTCGGTGGTGGAGTGCTTAGTTACCGGTTTAAGACCCTTTTCGTTTTGTTTACTCCGAAACAACATTTATCTTACAAGGGTATCTTTGATTACACACCTGTCTTTCTGACTTGAGCTGTTTTTATTATTAGACTACCTTGTTGCCATTAGTGTGTAGATTTCAACATTCTAAATATATATTTGTCACAGCTATAAGCGTTTGCGGTTCCTCAGTAGGCTAAACAATTAACATTCAAAGTAGAGATTCAGGCGCACATGGAACTTACCAAACTGTTCACTGTATGAACTCTTGCGTCTCTCCGGAGGGTCCCTCAAAACACAAAGCTATGCCCCAAAAAACTAATCAGGTTCTTGAAGATAACGGCTTTTGAACTTCTCCTCCGGGCATCATCGCGGGCAGTGTTATTTGTTCTGAAGTTCCGCTCTTGAGCAACACAAAAAAACGTTACAATCCGTTATAGTGGAGCGACGGGACTGGAGGCTCTACGTGTGTGTAAGACCACGATACGGATCTAAACTGACTGAGGGGAGTGAGGGGGGAAATGATATGAGGGGGAGTGTGTGTGTGCGTGCGCGTGGATGTGTGGGGGAAGAGAGCTCATAGGTGAGAAACTGCTGCACGCGGACAGCCCGGCGTACATAAAGAGCGTTTCAATCAATACCAGACACAGTCAGAGAGAGAGAGAGAGAGACAGTGGTAGAGAGAGGGAGAGAGCGAGCTCTCACACGAGACTTGAACTGGTGAATGTTGATGAAAAAAACTATGACAGATTAAAATGTACCCCAAAATATGTTCATCAATACTTTAAAGTAATTGAGTAATTGAACTCGAAGTCTTTCTGAACGTCTGCTGAGAACAACGGAAACACCGGTTGTATTTGTGTAAATTCACGCGCAAGCATGCTGCTTTCAGTTCTTTCTCTGGAAACCAGATGGCTCGTGTAATAATGAGAACACACACACACGCACAAAAACACGGAACTTGTTGAAAGTGGGTTCTAGGGACCGGAGGGCATACGCGAAAACTGGACACAGATGCGGTTCTTTATAACCTTATTAATTATTATTAAAAACAATCCTCGCAAGCCACGTCGGAGAGGGCTGGTGGCGCTGATGGGTTCCTGCGCTCGCAGGGGGGCACCTCGTCTTGGAACAAGGCCAAGATCCAAGGCTCACATTGCCCGAAGGAACAGAATTGGGAATGTTTGTCATTTATTTAATTATTTGGCCATTTAGCAGGTCACGGTGTGTGTGTGAGCGTGTGTGTGTGTGTGTGAGAGAGAGAGAACTGGATTGTATGTGCGCCCCCCCTCTCTCCCTCTTTGTGTGTGTTACTCTATCATAAGCAGCTCAACATTCCGCTTGTATTTATGGCACCACCCAGTAACGTCTCACCAAGCGTAGCCAAGCAGTGTAATATTTTAATTCTGATATTGAACAATGGAACTTTTAATTAACCAACCAAGGAGGTCCACTTATGTTTGAGGTGTGTATGCAGGTGTGTATGTGTGTGTGTGTGTGTGTGTGTGTGTGTGAGAGAGAGAGAGAGAGAGAGAGAGAGAGAGAGAGAGAGAGAGAGAGAGAGAGAGAGATTTCTTCGTCGAGTGTGCATCTGTCAGTCAGACCTCAGAAGTAGTTGGGACGGCAATTTCTGAATTGTTTCACTAGGCGACACCTGTGTCACCTTATTTTGCTATTGGAAAATGGAGGGAGGGGGGGGGCTTGACACGCTCAGGTCATTATGGGTAGGCCTATACACATTTCATAACAAAAAGAGCCTCACAGTTGCTCATATGCCACAGGATCCATGTCGCGCTCCAAAGAATCACTGGATAAACTCGGTACTTTTCCCTCGATTATCCCGTCTTCAGTTACCAGTCCGCGCCCGGCACCTACTGGCAGAAAGGCGCAAATGCATAATTGAGGCAATTATGAGAACACATTGTGTATCAATTATGAATACAATTATAGAAAGCAGACATATTTTCTTGATATTATCTTTCATACAGAAAAAGCTGGAACTCCAAAATGTAAAATTTGGCAACGCTGATATTGTTCACTTCTTTTGCTCAGACATGAATACAACCCATTTTTTTTTATTTCTGGAGTGCTGTCTCTCCATTCTTGTCCTCTCCATATTCTTTCTGCCCCAGTTCTCTCTGATCCCCTTTCTTTTAAAGGTTGCAGTCAAGTATTAATTACCAGACACTTGTCCAAATCGACTGACACTTGTCCAAATCGACTGACAAAACAAATCTTCAAAAGTTAGAACTTTTGCAATAACAACGTATTACCATCAGTGGTCTCACCACACATGTAAGCTAGCCTGTTGGGGATTATAGTGTGATTGTATAACTATAAAGAATGAAGCGATATGTTGTCAAGAAGCCTCATGCTCAGAGAAACTAATCTGGCCATGAATCATGATAGCCAATGGTAGCCTGCCTACTGCCTAGCTTATCAGCTGAAGGTCGACTGATTCATCGGCACCGACCACAAATTGCAAAATGAATCTGGAGAAGGTGAGGGAGAGAGGGAGGACAGGAATGATCAAAGTGAGTTAGACACCGATACAGAGGAAGAGAAAGAACCAGAGAGAGAAAGAGATAGAAATCAGTGGGAGAAAACCAAGAAAGCAGAGATGAAGTGAAAGGCATAGGAAATACGTTCTTTAAATACAATTTCACTCAGTTGTTTGACAATCAATAAAGTATCTATCTATCTATCTATCTATCTATCTATCTATCTATCTATCTATCTATCTGTCTATCTATCTATCTATCTATCAAACATAGCAGGTGAATTTAGATGGTTGAAATGGACCGCCAGCCACCACCCCATTGCTGAGGTGGGATTGGCTCAACTTTATGGGCAATAAGCCTAAAGACTGTTTACCCAAAAAACTTTTAAGTATGGTTGGCCTTCAGGATGTGCATTATTTTAGCTCATTAATCTATGGAGTTGTGTCATTTAATGACTGAAGTTCAAATCAAAAAGATAACTCTTGACATGCCAATATCTTCTGATGAAAAGATTCAAACATTGTGAAATTTCATCCATGGGAGTTCTGAAATTGACACAGTATATCTTTATACTATGATAGTGCTATATTTTTATACTATGATAGTTTTATACTATGATAGTGCTATATTTTTATACTATGATAGTGCTATATTTTTATACTATGATAGAGCTATATTTTTTATTCTATGAAAGTGCTATATTCTTATACTATGATAGTGCTATATTTTTATACTATGATAATTGTACAAAATCCCTGCTCCTCCCAGCCGTTGTACAACCTGCAACATATCTCATAATATCCTACAATAATGCTATATTTTTATACTATGATAGTTTTATACTATGATAATGCTATATTTTTATACTATGATAGTACTATATTTTTATACTATGATAATGCTATATTTTCTGTGCTCCTTCAGGTTCTTATGTGTGCATGTACAGATCCTATGTACAGAGATGTCTTTTCAAGCCACACACATGAAGATGTCATTTGAAGGCCACACACACAGAAGAGGAGTGAGAGGGCAAATTCCTGGAACAGACGAGAGGCACACATCAAGGTGGGATTTCTGGGGTTAAGAATGAGTAATTAACTCTCCCTACAACTCATATGTATACATACACACACCCCACACTGACTTCCTCACTCGCTTCCTCTCTCTCAAACACACACACACACACACACACACACACACACACACACACACACACACACACACACACACACACACACACATTAAAAATTGAGTCATTAAGGCCAAAGCGTTCTCATCTGGAAGCTCTTCAGCAGGATCTTATTTGAACTCGGTGGGAGTTCTGCAGTTCTGACAGGAGGTTATGGAGGCCTGCTTGAGCAGGAGACCCCCGTCTGGCATCACAACCATCTGATGATCTGATGTCTCATTTAGAAATATCAAAGATTTCCAGATTGTAGAATGACACATGCCCACATGTAGACACACCTCTAATAGTTTAATAACATGGGTTAAACACCATCTAATCAGCATATCTAACAAATCCAAGCATAGCTCCTTCCATGGGGGTCTCTGTCTGAGCTTCATACTGGTCCTGCACACATATACTAATCCACGAGAAAGAAATGGATTGGATAGGATTTTTGGAGGCAGATTTGCTGAAAAAACGTGTAAACCTGTAGAATATGAGAGAGAGAGAGAGAGAGAGAGAGAACTGCATCTTGATGGTTGATGAAACAATGAATACATACATGATCATTTTCCTTTGTTGAGAAGATCAGGGTGAGAAATGAATCCTTCATGATGAACCCATTGATGGCTGGACCAATGTTCTTTTGAATAAAAGATCCTATTGTTGTACTGTAGAAAGGGCAGATTTTTCATGCATCCTTTTTCTGAGCAGTTTAGAGTGAAGAGGCTGCTTTTGTGAATAATGGAGGCATCATTATTTTAATTCAGCATTCTTCCACAAGAGGGAACTGTTGGCAAGGGTTTACAGTGGCACAAGGACCCATAACTTTGTGTGTGACAGTGTGGTTCTATGTTTAAATGTGTGCACGTGTGTGTGCGTGTGTGCATGTGTGTATGTGTGTGTGTGAGTGTATGTATGAGAGAGAGAGAGAGAGATAGAGAGAGATATCAAGAGAGATGTTACCAGGTATATAGCGAACTCTGATGTGACTCAGCATTTACAATGCAATCTAATACTGAGCCCTTAAAATATCTGGGGCTGCTCTGCTCCTATTTAATATGTGATAATACTGCTGCTCTTCAGGCCAAACACACACACACACGCACGCACACATGCACACACACACATACACTCACACACACATTCACACAGAGGCAAGCGCACACACGCACACACTCACTCACACACGCACACACAAACGCGCACACACACACACACACACACACACACACACACACACACACACACACACACACACACACACACACATACACACACACTCAAGCATGCACGCACGCAAATCCAAATACTTTGGGAAGAGTCATTGACAAGGTGGCCGGTTTACAAGGTTTACATACTTTTACAAGTCCATACATTATAAGAGGAAGCATAATTTTTGAAGCTGAACACACAACATGCACACACACACACACACCCACACACACACACACACACACACACACACATACACACACACACACACACACACACACACACAAGCCAGTGTAACTGCAATAGCGAGGCCGCAAATTCAACAATTCATAACAGCTATATTAATCACAATATGAGTTGCACATAGAGTCACGTATACATTCTGCTGGAAATATCACAGTCTCACAAGTTTTATTCCCAAAGCAAAACATTGATATGACTTCTCTATCACGTTCTGTCCTGCTTTCTCTCTCTCTTTCTTTTTCTGTGTGTGTGTGTGTGTGTGTGTGTGTGTGTAGTGGTTCATGTCTATTATTCAGTTAAACACCCTTGATATGGAAGAATATGTTGCCATAGAAACAGTGTGTTTAGAGTGTGATTCCTGGGCTGGGGAAAATCTATTCTTAGCCCCTCCCCCCCCACCCCCCCTCTCTCTCTCTCTCTTACACACACACACACACACACACACACACACACACACACACAAACACACACACACACACACACACACACACACACACACACACACACACACACACACACACAGAGACACTCACTCACATTACTGTAATACTTCATAATACCTCCACTAGTCGTCTCTGTCTCCATGCTGTGATTGTGGATTCAGAGCTGAGAGGTCTGAGCAGTAGATGTATAATGAACTAATGCGTCTTATGCGTTTCTCTTGAAGAGGCTAGGCAAAAGGGATGAGGGAAATAAAGGGTTGTGTTGCTATGGTAACTACACTATTAAAAGTGCAACCCTCCTTGTGTTTTCCCCTGATGCAGTTAGTCTCTCCTCTTCTCTCTCTCTCTCTTTTCTCTCTCTCCTCTCTCTCTGCTTTACTTCCCTCAAATTCAGTCACCCTTCCTCTCTCTCTCTCTCTCTCTTACTCCTTGAGTGCTTCCAAGCATACCTCTCTGAGAGCACAGGGCGTCCAAGACCTCTGGTGAGAGAAATTTCTGCTCTCTGGCTCCCTCTAATGGTGCTCTGCCACACTGACTGCTGAGTGTTAGAAGGTTGATGATGAGATTAGATGTTCCACAGGACTGATGTTTCACAGCCTCACCAGATAAGAAATGCTGAACCTTCAGAGCTACCACAGTCAGCACACTTTGCTTAGAGTGATGTCTGAACATCTGAGATACTGACACCTTGTGAAGACAAGTAGTGTATTTGAAGAATAAACATATAAAATACAATTTCCTGACATGCATTAGTATTTATTAGGGGGCAGCCGTGGCCCACTGGTTAGCACTCTGGACTTGTAACCGGAGGGTTGCCGGTTCGAGCCCCGAACAGTGGGCCGCGGCTGAAGTGCCCTTGAGCAAGGCACCTAACCCCTCACTGCTCCCCGAGCGCCGCCGTTGAAGCAGGCAGCTCACTGCGCCGGGATTAGTGTGTGCTTCACCTCACTGTGTTCACTGTGTGCTGAGTGTGTTTCACTAATTCACCGATTGGGTTAAATGCAGAGAGACCAAATTTCCCTCACGGGATCAAAAAAGTATATATACTTATACTTATACTTATACTGTATTGTACTTATGTGGTGTGTCACTGTTCTATCTTGGATTATAGCGCACATAGACTGGTGAGTATTGGCATGGGGAATCTCTTGGGATGGGTTTGTTTTCCATGATAGTGTACTATCCATAATGTTATCTGTAAGCCATTCTATAGTTAATATAAATATATAAGTTAACATAAATGTAACCTGTAAACAGAATCTTTGTGCATTTTGAAGGTGCTGCCTGCTCACTCACTAGCACACTGAGTAATGTAATTAATATCCTTGATACTGACACACCCGGCAAACAGGAAACATTTGTAAAAAAGAAAATCAGTGTTTTTGAATACACTTACACAGACATGCACAGGTTGCTGTGAAAGTCTACCAGATGGGTTCGAGGAATGTTCCCCATGTATGTTTACTCCATGTATGTTTACAGCATTGAGGGCTGGTAAAACACTGACTGGGTAGCACTACCATAATTTAACACCACTGTAGTCACCCCTTGAATAGTTGTTTTGGCATGCTTGTTCCTGTTATAATTGTAAGTCTGAATATGATCATGTCCTTAAAAAAACAATATGGCAGTCAAAACTCAAATCTCATCCTGGGTTTGATGATCATGCAGGGCTTCTACCTCTAATAGTAAAAATTACTATTTGGAGTGAGCGCATTTTCAACTAAGGGAAAACTTAAATGCATCACCTATCTGGGTCCTAAGCTCTGACGTTTATGCTTCTTAAGATCTTAGGGAGGGTGATTATATCTTCATGAAGGACCTAATTAAAAAGATCTGCTGATAATATTGATTATTAATGTTTTATAATAGTTTCCTTATTCCTGTTTTAAATAGTGTTATTTTTATGGGTGCCTCTGCCCTTAGTGAAATTGGAAGGGTGGGCTGAAGGGACGTAAAAAGTTTTGGCATATAGAGTGCGACAACCTGAAGGTAAATTTGGTCGCAGGCGAATCTGAATGCGCTTATGTTATTAGTGTGCGCGACTCGAAATGTGTGGCGGCAGAGGCTCGAGCTGCAGAGATTGGCTTTCACGCTCCAGCAAGAGACTGCTGCACGCCGAAAAGCTGAAAGGGTTACTGTTTCACACACACACACACACACACACGCACACACACACACGCTGGGGAGAGGGCCCGGCTCGGTGGCGCCGTGGCGTCACAGGCGCAGCCTCCAAAACCCCGAGACATCATCAAGAAAGGAGCTGACAGCGGGGAACACACACACGCACACATTCTCCCTCACACACACAGACACACACTACGTACAGGCCCTCCTGTGTATCTGTCACAATAACCACACGGCGAGTGACAAATCCAACCCTAACCGCAGACACACACACATATACACACACAAATACACACATGGGGCTGTTTTCTCGGTTGCAGTTTAACGTTTTAATAACAGCTGCTTTGGCTGGTTTATTTTACTTCGCTTGCGGTAACCTAGATCGTGAAGAACACAGACGCGGTCAGGATTGCATTGCGCGCGGGCGCGCGTCTGATAGGGCTTTATTAGACTATATCTCTTTAACTGGTAGACAGCTCACCCGCCCGCTAATTGATAGTCTGGTACCGTCACAACCAGTTCACCATTGTAAGAGATCGCGCTTTTGTGTCACCGAGATTTGGATTTGGCAGAGTAGCCACTGTCACATTTTCCACCGATCCAGTAAACTACTCCATTCCACACATTTCGCTCAGGAGAGTTTTAAATAAGTTTTTTTTTCTTGCTGTGGGAGCCAGAGGACTCGTCTTTAGCAGGCTGTACTATTTCACCGTTGACAGTGTTTGAAATGACCGAATGATATTTTACCGTTATGTTAACACACTTGCGCAGATAGGGAGCGGGTTACGTACGGACTCCTCGACCCGACTCCAGCAGCTCGTACAATGAATAACTGCTCTGTCGCGAGGCGCTCTAGGTATGTGCCCCGTGTTACACAACCCAATAAATCAGACGGTCCTAAACTCGCGCTCACACACGCGCCACACGGGCTCGCGCTCTCTGTGCATTCAGCCCGGGACGTCTCAAACCCATAACACGCCCCCAACACACCATACCAGCAACACACGTCACCTCCAAGACCTCAGTACCATAGAAAGGGTGGCATATTCGCACGTTTTCAGAAGACTGAGACTTTTACATGCTTGAAAACATAGACTTTATTGTCTAAACGCGTAATCATGACCATTAACACCGATAAGTTTTATTTATGCTTTTTATTTTTTTATTTTAGAAATATTCAAGTAAACATCATCTTCCATATTTATCCGGTATATTCTGCTAAACCATCCCTTTACAGCCGCTATAATCACAACCGTTAAAATAATAAATAAGAGTTCTGTGGAACCTTTCTACAATACTATAGGTATTCCAAAAGCTGAGTTCACGCCTTTATATATAATTTTATCCTCAACTTTTCATTTAATTATTATTATTACTGATATTAATAATATACATAGAAAAAACTCTAGGCAGCATTGCAGTGAAACAACAGTCAGCATTACTGTTCAGTTGAAAAAAGTGAACTTCTTGGAGAAGTGTATGCATTCCATCTTCGGATAAAAAAAAAAAAAAACACCTAAAAGGTCTTCTGTGTGAAGTGCCGACTCCCCCGCCAGGGCTCAATTCAAACATGGTCCTGTTCAATACACAAAAATAGCTGCTTTCGCTTCTCTTAAATATATACAATGTTGGTATTTCAATTAAAATGCTATATAAAAAAATAGATTCGCTATGGTGCCCACATCAGTGACAGTTTAAACAGTGCAATAAAAAACGGCTTATTTCTTTTTTATTTCCAGTCCACGTACATGCGTCCGCCGGGACACCCACACGACCACACACGACACACAGGCCCACACATTCACGTTCCCTCTGCTTTATGTGTTTCCCACTTTCTGTATCCCCCCTCCCAAACACACACTCACACGCATACACACTCACGCAGACACACACATACACACACACACACACACATAGCTCCTCGCTCATTCAGCATTGGCACTTGCACTCGGAGATGATCGGGTATTGCACCGGTATCCACGTGCAGTATTTTTGCCGCAGGAACCCTTGGCAGTACCATCGGAGGAAGGTCTTGGTGATGGATTTCACCGGTTTGCAGAACATGCCCTCTGGGAACGAGCACGAGCGCTCGCTGAAGCAGTTCGCTTCTTTGATGTAGCGCGGCCAGAAGCGCACGCCCAGGTCTTTCCATGCGTACACCACTGGACAGTGCGTGTACGTCCACAACCACTGCAAGAACTTCCGTCGGGCCTTCTTGCCCACTTTGACCCGTTTGCCATATGGCGTCTCAGACAGGTCCAGCTTTTTTATTTCGTTTGGCATCGGGCCGTGTACACGCAGCTCGAGCTGCGTGTGTGAGAGGTTGAGCTGCGCTGGCGCGCTGATGGACATGAAGTTAGGGTCAAAGTTGCTTCCAAGCTTTTTCCGCAGTGTCCTTTCCACCAAGTCCTGTTCGCGCGGGTCGTACTCTGGGTCTGGGTCCTCATGCAGGCCTGGTACTGGGAGATGGTCGCTTGGGGATGGCCTGAGTCGATAATGCGGCAGGTAATGCTGGCAAGAGCCCAGGTGAGCAGACAGTAGTGTCAGCAGCAGCAGCGGCAGCAGCATCTGGAGGGAGCAGCCCATGTCTGGCTGTCTGTTTTTCTGTGTTAGAGTAGCCTATGTGTGGAGGTGAACTTGTGTGTCCCTTAGTCCAGTATGCTTCGGGTGAAAGTGTTTTAATGTCGCCTCTCGTTAGTGCGCTACTGGGATCTTTGAACTGTGGCGCCCGGGAACGGCATAAATAGTCGAAGCCAGGAGCACGGGCAAGACGATACTTTTAATAGACCGCGTGGCGGTTTGAATGACACACTGGAGCAGGAGTGCGTTCTTTTTAGGGATCCTCCGGATGGGACCTCGCGCCAAACTCAAAATGATGCAATTCTCGGACGCGTATTCTATGTGAAGTCAAATAATTAAAAACAACATAGCAAAACTGCAGCACATTAAAAATGGCGTCACCACCCCCTCTCTCCTTTAGTTTCTCCAATAAAAAAGAGGGCGAGAAAGAGTGAGTAGAAAAAAATCACTTCGGATTTCTGGGGGTTGCCATGGTTACTCTGGAGACTCGAAGCAGCCTCGGCAGACTGTCTAGACTTTCTGACGGAGGTTTGGGGCTTGTGCTGCATGGAATGAAGGGCAACTATACAACCGAAGAAAGAGTACAGAAAAAGAGGAGAGGCCCTCGCCCACCGTTTCCGTTACCGTGAGAAAGAGCCCCACAAAAGAGGATCTGAGCACGTTTGAAATGTCACCGGCCCGGGAATGAGGGCAGTCCCAGCCAATGTTATTTTTACGCTGTGCTTTTATGAACGCCTCTCTCTGTCACAGTGGCCAGGGTGTTCAGGCTCCACAGCGACCCGACGCCAGGGCGCGATCCATGGGTTAAAATAGTCCAACTTGCCTTAGCACCAGTGCAATATTCCACACTTGATTGGTTTTCTTGTGCTTTTTTCAGCCGCCGTTGTCCACGTTTCACCAATACCGAGAGCGTCCCTTTTGCATTCACTGAAAGCCTGTGGCAAGAACCTACTCAATGGTGATGAATGTATTCCGTCTCAGCACAGAATGCGATAACCAGTTCTACCTGGGTCCGACCGCGGAAAGTTGTTCCACTAGCCTACAAACTTTTTTGCACAAAATATTCTCGAAGCGCAACCAGTTGCATTTCGTGATAGTTTAAGGACAGTTCAAACAGGCTAGTGAAGACCAATTGTTTCCCGTCTTTCCCGTGTAGTGACACCGAATACTTTTCGATGTCTCCAAAGGAATCTCTGAGACCCTCACTCACGCGCTGTCAGCGGAGATTCCCGTGGGAGCGCGTGGCTTGAAACGGTAGCTCCACTCCGGTAGTCGCTGGAGGACCTCAAGTTCTCTAGCGTGCGCTTCGCTTATAGGCACACCAAGTGTGTGTGTCTGCCGCGGGCTTAGCGAAGTCCCAAGTTAAATATCCACCTCCGACGGCAGCAAGTGTCAACGGGTCCTGCCCACCGCGACTGCTTTCATTCTGACTGACAGATGCCCCCCTCCCTCTCTCTCTCTCTCTCTCTCTCTCTCTCTCTCTCTCTCTCACACACACACACACCCCTCCCACCACAGGCGTAGAAAAATATCGACCACAATCATTCTGTACCCGTTGGGTCCTAAAGTAGCCGATTAGCGCACAACACATATACTTTTTCCATATTGTGCAAATTGCATTACTTTATAAAGCGCGCAGCCTCCCAATTTCACCATGGCCACTTGAGCCCTCACCTTCCAGCCATCTGGAACATTTAAGAATGTCTGTCTTCTCGTGTAACAGTCTTTTTGTAAGTGTGTGTGTGTGTGCGTGTGTGTACGTGCGTGCGTGCGCGTATAACCTATGTGCGTATGTGTGTGTGTGTGCATGCGTATGAGTGTGTGTATGCATGCGTGTGTGTGTGTGACAGAAAGAGGGAGAGAGCCAGAGAGAGTTAATTGGTTCAATCTGAAAGTCTTTCCTTAACCGGACCACTTAAGTGCTTCCCAATTTATATGAAACCCCGCGAGATAAATGGGAAGCATTAAGTGTCGTCCCCGTCAGTTCCCCTGGCAAACGTGCGCTACACCCAACCTTTTGTTCCACCGCTGCTCGAATTCCCCTGAACCGGAATCGGCGCGGTGAACTTTGGGGTCAGCAAATAAGAGCGCAATTAAGCATCTAAATGAGGCGGGATGGTCGGCTGTAACCTTTCCCACCGAGAAGCGCCGGGGTAATTAAAACGCAATGCTGCGCTCAGACATTAATTTCGGCCACCACTAACACAATCATACAGAATGCTTTAAGTCTGGTATAATGACAACGCATAGGTTATGTTGCGCCTGGGTCTCTCCTTCATTGTCCTGTGGTGTTTATTTCTGTAGGCCTGCACATTTTTCAACCAGGAGCGATATGTTTACCGAGGGGCCTCCACTCCAACCAGAGGCCGTTCAGTGATATCAACACGGCGCTCCGCTGGCAATAGTTACGGCGTCAGTCTTCTCATTTCACAGGAATGGACGAGCAGACCCTCGAAAGCCCACAGATCACAGCCTGAGGAAAACGCTTTTGGGCCCGGATCAGTGTTGAATACCACGGTGATTTGCTGAGGGTTCTGATCAAATTTGGATTTGACAGGGAGGCATACTAGAATCCCCTTGGAGAGTTGCAGCCAGCGGCGTAGCCTCGGAGCCTGGCTCGGCAGACAGGCTGTCTGCTGGCCGACTGCGGTTTCCAAGCGGAGTTATGGCAGTTTTCTAAGCAGCCACTAGGCGGCACAGGGCCAGCACAGAGCTGCAGAGGAGTTCCACCCAACTGTGTCTTCGCCTCGCGTTGCAAGCGCATTCATGGCCAGAGGTTTTTCCACGTTCTCGTGTAGGAGATCAGTTTGTCTTTGTTCTTAGTCTAGATCAGCATTGTGCCTAAAGAGACCCGGAGCAGGGACAGCTGTCAACACCAACCTCTCGCCCTCAAGCGGAACCACATCAAATGCCATGGAGCATGATTACACAAACGTGATTATCCGCTTCACTTAACAAGCTGTCATTGAGGGCCGTCGTGAGCATCATTGTCTCCAAAGATACAGTACATGTCAAATGTTTAAGACATTTGAATAGTTATATTTTCTTAGGTAACATCTGTAGAATCATTACAATGAGCAGTTTATGAAAGAATGTAAAATATTCAAAAGACTTTTCAGAACAACGTGCAAATCTTACATCCCAGGCTAAAATAACTTGATTGTATAAAGACTATAGTTGATTGTGTATAAAAAGTATAACTCATATATTTATAATTATGTGGATTAAACATCACACTTGGTGTTCTCACACAAGCATAGTTTCTTAAATGTTGCTGCCAATCAGGAGGCTAGCTCGGTTAACAGGATCAGTAATTAACTAAAGCTCATAAATTCATCATTCCTGACGGTATGGCAGTAGAAAACAGAAAATATGCCCAGGTAAACAAAGACACTGACCACTTGTAATCACTTTAGGAAATGAGGGTCAGACTGCAGGAACTTTTTTAGCATCTGAAAGAGCGGAGCCCAAGCAATTTGAGGGAACCACCCCAGTCATGGGCCAAATGTGCAAGAGAGGAAGGGCCAGACTAGGTCAAGCAGGCCTAAATGCCCCTATACAACAGACCACACATATAAAACACAAATACACAACACAAATAACACACATTTGCCTATCCACTGATAAGGAGGCGAATACACATTACTGAAAATGCCTCTCCGCGCACACACATTCTAACACGATTAGGACACACACATGCTGTGACATTATTTCTTGGAGGGGAGAAAGGCTGATGTGGAGTGAGGGGCTAGTTCAGTAGTTAGCATAATAATGACCATACAGAGAAGGGGAAGAGAGGAGACAGAACTTCCTGTCAATTAATTACAGAACTCTCTCTCTCTCCCTTCCTCTCTCTCCTTCTCTCTCCTTCTCTCTCTCTCTCTCTCGATGTCATTACCTTCCTCTGCTGCGGATGTCACCGTGTCCCTCCCCCTAATCAGTAGTCCTGGGGGCAGAGTTGACTAAGCTCCCCCACAGGGGTGAGCTCACTCTATTGTAGACCTAAACTTGTGTGTGTGTGTGTGTGTGTGTGTGTGTGTGTGTGTGTGTGTGTGTGTGTGTGTGTGAGTGTGTGAAAGTAACCTTAGAGTGGGTGTTTTCAGAGCCACAGTAGCCCAGCGAGGGAGGCCTTCCCCGGCGACACCAGCCATTACTACAGATAAACGAAAAGAAACAAAAGGATGAGGCGCAATGCGGGAGGAGAAAAGGTAGCAGAGGCGCTGGCGACGGGTGATGGATGCGGGGGGCGGGGGGGTGGGGGGTGCCGTGGAGGTGGGGGTGTCTCCGAGGGTGGCGCTGTGTTGTGGAATGGCTAATTAAATAATACCATAAAGAGGGCCAGCTTTAATGAAGCCGGCCGGGCCGAAGCAGCGGGGGGAGCCGGGGTGAAAATTGGCCGTGTAAAACAAGCAGGCAGAGCCCTGCCACTGGGCCGCCTTTCTTCACGCTCCCTTAGAGCTCAATGAGCTGTGTGGCCCCAGGTCATCATAGGCCAAACAAGCCACTGATAGATAGAGGGAGGGAGGGAGAGAGAGAGAGAGAGAGAGAAGGAGGGAAAGAGGGAGGGAAGGAGAGAGAGAGAGGGAGGGAGGGAGAGAGAGGTGGAGAGGGCCAGACTTACTGTCTACTCTCCGTAAACCAATAGGGAGTTGAGCGAGGGAGGAAGACAGGGGGGAAAGAAAAGGGTGGAAAGCCGAGGGGAAAGGAGGAGGAGAGGAGAGGAGGAGAGGAGAGGAGAGGGGGAGAGGAGAGGGGTGGGGGACTCCTCTCTCTCTCTCTCTCATGCTACATGCAGCAGTGTGCACTGGGCAGGCTGTTTCCCTTGGATCAGTCAGCGCTGGAAGGGATTTGAGCAGTGCTCAGGAAGATGAGAGGCCACAGATTGTTTGATACATATCCATAGATAGAAAGATGGAATGATGGAGACACTGATAGATATTTTCATTTATTAACAGAGTGAAGAAAGAAAGGGAAGTCTAGATATCACTCATGGTGTTCGCTGTTGTCTTTGTTTACACTTTCATGCTCAGCAACGAAAGATGTTCCTCCCATGAACTTTGTTGTAGCACAGTGGCCAATCCCCCAAAACACATGCTTGTGTGCATGCTCATTTACACACACACACACACACACACACACACACACACACACACACACACACACACACACACACACACACACACACACAAACATGCAAAACACACAGAAAAGACCTCCCACACCACAGACAAACAGCCCCCTGAAATCCTAGTGAGTTTTTCACACCCCTGTTCTTGAAGGCTCCTCTCCTCTTTAGCCCATACACCCCCCCCCCCTCCCTCCACACACACACACACTCCCTGCTAACCCAAAGCAGATGCTTGACAGACAGAAGGAAATCTGGGCCCCGTTAGCTGCCACGTTTGAAGATTTTTCTCTTTATTCTTTATAAAGGTTTTCACTAAATAGCCAGTAAACAGCTTCAAAGTGTCATTTTTTTCCCTGACGACAACAAAAAGAGAGAATTATAAATTGTCCAGAACTCATGGCTCGTATCTCGTTGTACAGGCAATGGGAACCCTGACGATTAGACATACAAACATACATGTGCAAACACACACACACACACACACACACACACACACACAAATACACATATATACACATATATTCATACACACACACACACACACACACACACACACACACATACCCACATACACCTTCACATGGTTCCTCTGTCTCTATCTACGTCCACACTATTCTATTTTCATTTTCAGACGTCGTCTCATTTTAAATAAGTTGTCTGCTCACACGCGTGTGCAATTTCAGAATCTTGTGTGCATGGGACACCTATAGACAGTACGGGGGAGAAGCCCAGGGTTGGGTGGGTGGGTAGGGGGCACCTGAAGTGTGGATTACTTGACCATTCGCACAAATCACATGACCATTCACGTCATTGTCTGCATTGTAAAATGCATAATTTGGCTGCCAGGCTAATAGTGGAAGTTGAACTGAATAATGGAGAGATTACGGATTTGTACATCATCGTTTTCAGATTATTGCGGATTCACGGTCCACAGTAAAACGCAAAGCTGGAATTGTCAAATCGTTCCATTTCGGGAACTCGAACATGCAGGAGTAGTGTAGATGAGAGGTGAAAGCGTACCAAAAGTATTTCAGAATCAAACACAAACGAAGTACCAAGATGTAGCCTCAGACACAGCTCAGTCCCTCCAGCTCTCTCTCTCTCTCTATTGAGGCGTTTTATGGAGGTTTAGTGAGGGTCCACACTGCAATGTTTCAGAGCACCAGGACCACACACTCCTCTCTTGAATAGGTGTGTGTGCATCTTCATGTGCATTGTGTAAATGGTTTACACTAATAATGGCAAATAAGGAATGTGGAGACAACAGACTCACACCTGAGTCCCGTTAGGTGTTGGCTTTGATTCACTCAAAGTCAACACGTGAGCTCGGTCGTTTGCTGCTATCTTGGCGGTAACTGTGTGAACAGTCTGAACAGTCATGCTAACTAATGAATCAACACCATTGAGTTTGATATCTAGTTTCAGTGTTTGTCCAGATCAGTCTACAACCAAAACCCCAAGCTCAGTGTGTAGAGTGGATATTGATGAGCAGGACTAAACACTCTGAAGACCCCACCCACCCCTCCACCCCTCCACCCCTCACTCCCCCGGCCCCACCGAGATCAATGACGCGCATGCCGCCACATAAATTTGGGGCCTCCACGTCAATTTTTTATTTTTTTTTGCCAAGGAACCATGCCAAGTGTATGGCGAAGTGTGTGTGTGTGCGCAGACGTCCAGACGCGCTTTGAAGCTGGGGAGGATCAGAGGCGTGTGGTGGGGGGTCTGCGAGGGGCTTTGAGGGACCAGGGCTCAGACTGACAGCTCGCGCAGCCAGCCTTTTGTTTGAGACAGAGCCGCATGCCCTTTGCTGTGTGTGTGAGTGTGTGTGTGTGTGTGTGTGTGTGTGTGTGTGTGTGTGTCCATGCACTTGTATGTGCTCACATCCCCCCTCTGCCCGATCCATTTGAAATGACGACACTCAACATGGGACTTGGACGCTAAAGATTCCATGGGTTCCTGCATCGCATTTGTATCTATCTGTATGTGTGCATGCATGTGTTTGTTTATGTGAAAAAGCTTTGGAGGAAAAGTATGTGTGTGTGTGTGTGTGTGAGTGAACTCCTTCATTCCAAGTGGACAAGAGCTCCCATGGCTTCCAATCAGTGTGTTAAAGGTGGACAGGAGGAGAGGGCCAAGGGGAGTGTGTGGGTATTGTGCCCCCATTCATCCAGGCCTCCCCCCTTCCCCCTCCTGTGTAATGATCTCCGGACTGGTTTAATTAGGACGCAATGTGTGTGTGTGTGTGTGTGTATGTGTGTGTGTGTGACCTCACCGCATTCCTGCTTGATTACCCTCATTCATGCCCCCCTCCCCAAAATTACAATAGGAGGAGAATCTCTCTCTCTCTCTCTCTCTCTCTCCCTTATACACAAACATCTTTCTCACCCATGGAGATAAAGAGGGATGGAAAAAAGAGGCACCACCAATGTGAGAAAGAGTAAGAGAGGAAAGGAAACCGAGAGAGAGAGAGAGAGGGAGAGAGAGAGAGAGAGAGGGAGAGAGAGAGAGAGAGAGAGAGAGGGAGAGAGAGAGGGAGAGAGAGAGAGAGGGGTGAAGGGGGAAGAATGCCAGCGTGTCTTTTCTCCACTCTTGAGAGGGCATTCCAGTCAGTGGGAGGGCGGGTGCCAACCTTCCCCACGGCTACATGACATCATTGGCCAACAGCCTGATCTTCAGCTCTGAGAACTCCCTCCCTCCCTCTCTCTCTCCCTCTCTCCCTCTCTCTCTCCCTCCCTCTGCCTATCCCTCCCTCCATCTCTCCTTCAATCTAGATCAAATCACTCCAATCAAACTTTATTGGTGAAGTTGGGAAAGTGAAAACATTCAAGAGCCCTCAGATAATATTACATGACACTGAGCATGAGCTGGAGTGACATCTAACTGGCGCCACACAGAAATCAGAATCTTTGAAAACATCTATAATAAGAGTATCTTTGCACATGCCTCTCTCTTTCTCTCTCGCAGTGGCCTGAGTGGTCAGTCAGTCGGTAACGTTAGTCCTGTCGAACATGAGGTCCTGCCAGGTTGTCTGGGTATGAGGTAGCTGGTCATCTTTGCGTTGCCCGACACTGGGGCTGCTGGCCTGCATTACTCATCGGCTACACTCTGTTGACTGGCAGGGAAGACGATCTGTCTAGAAATATGTGTTTGTGTATGTGTGTGTATGTGTGTGTATGTGTGTGTGTGTGTGTGTGTTTGTGTGTGTATGTGTGTGTGTGTGTGTGTGTGTGTGTGTGTGTGCGCGAGTGTGCACGAGTGTGCGTCTCACCAGGTCTGTGTGTTTAAGAGTGAGGAATGTCCTTCTACTGTAAATCACTTGAGACAGTGGAGCATGCGTCTGTGTGTGAGTGGGTCTATCCATCTGTAAACCAGAACTGCAGCCCACTGATGTCGACAAATATCAAACTGTGCCCTCTGACACGGGTGTGTGGGAGACCAGGCAGAAGGGCACCGAGGTGACGGAGTGTGTGTGTGTGTGCAGGGATGCCATGCGTTGCGGGATGTTTGTGCAGAATGTCTCGCCGTGGTGAAAGCACACACACACAACGGGGAGGTAAGGGTGGGCTGGTGTGTGCGTGTGTGTGTGTGTGTGCGTGTGTGTGTGAGTGTGAGTGTGAGTGTGTGTGCGCTGGGATGTTCCGATTGTTGACTGGCGCTGGT